>NC_090929.1:1351450904-1351751404 GCF_040938575.1 Ambystoma mexicanum
CGACCCTGGCGGAAATGGAAAAATGATGGCGGAAATGCAATACCGCCATCGAACACCGCTCGTTGCGATTATGACCCGTCACCGTAAAGTACGATGCCATTAGCGACACCGCAGTGAACGGCAACGCTAACTGCACCAAGTACGCGCACGCGCGCCTTGCAAAACCGGAATCACCGCCATGGCGCAACGGTACGCGAATTCTGACCCTAGCGGACATGTACTGAACGCCATCAAGCACGTCGTAAAGTACCATTCCGCCATGGCGAGAAATACGGCATCGTGAACCAACCGTAAATGGCCCACTGAGTGCCTGTACTCCACTCCCTGGCCACATTGCACAACTCCTGGCAGGCGCAATGTACTCACACTATGCAACCAGTGAAATCTACAATTCACCCATGCATGCCAACGTAGAAATGCATGCAGGGGCTCAAAGCGCCCCGTGAGTGGGCATCCATGTACGGCATGTCACCATAGCCGTACTGATGCAGCACAGGCATGTGAAGGTACAATACATCAAAATGAAAATCAAGAACACATGACACAAAACAACAGTAGTCCCCCATCGCTTGCCACCAGCGCAAGGCAACATCCAAAACAGCATCCTGAGGGGGATTGCACCAGCCCTGTACTCTTGCCAGTAAACAAACCAACCATCAGCAGAAGCATGTACCACACAAGTTGGCAGAGTGACTGAGCAGCCAGGCTCATCCCAAGAGGGGCCGATGGGAGCTGCAGGGCACAGATGGCATGAATACAGAAGCTATTCCAATGGACATGACCCCAGTCCCCCTCCAACAAACGCACGCAAACACAGGCACCTGTGACCAGCCACATTCTGAACATCCCATCATTCCACCAATCGACCTGGCTGACAGGCACCAGTCGGCCAAAAGCCAATCCCCCGCCCCTGAACAGCACATCATGTAAACAGTCACAATGGCAGCCCCTATCCGTGACCATACTGTGCTACGTAGGCAAACGCGGCCAGTACTGTACCACACAACTCAACTCAGAAGGCGGAACACAATGCAGATCATCTCGCAATACATACCGCCACAAATCGAAAATCGCCACATCACCTGCAAAGAATAACGCAACACGACAAATATCGGAATACAATTTAAATGCACATCCAAATGACAAAGGCCCCACAGCAATTTGCAAAATAACACCAAAACATCCATCATCACCGAGGGCTGCATCTGCAATAATTGACCAGCTTCCACTTGTGTGACGCCCTGTACCATCATGGCACACAGGGCCTACATCAACGTTCCAAAAGGCAACATGGAAGCGGCAAGAACCGCAGGTCCGTCCCATGAGGCAGGCACTAGTCGAGCTGAAAGGCCGAAATGTTGCACCTAGCCACCAGTACAGCGTAAGGGCATGTGGCCCATTGGCGATCGTCCCATAAGATCGAAATGGTGCTCCACTGATTCACCCGAAGCTGCAGGTGTCGAGAGTAAAACCCATCTGGAGGAGTGGCGTAGAGATGGCATCTGCAATAGGGCAGGAGATACCTGTCACCCAAATGAAACACAAATTAACCGATTGCATTACGGGACTCATGATGCATTACAATCTTCATTCAACACACCAAATCCACACCCATATGCATGCTAGCCCACTCCAAAGGAATATACACACCCCTAAATCAGTATCGATTCATAACGAAATCAATCGAGGTAAATACACCATTGGCAACGTCGGTTACTGTGCATGCGTCCGTCAAGATAGAACCCATGACATGGGATTAGTAACGTGCCTAGACACAAGTGTATGAAGGCGCGTCGAGACAGGGAGGATCCGACAAGGGCAGATAGACGTAAGTCCCACTATGGCAGCCTTGCATCACATAGCGCAGGGGAAGGGGAGTGATTCAAAAAACCCATGTACATGGCAGACCCTAAACGGAATCATCTGTCCATGCATCCATTCATCATTCCCTCATCCCGCAATGAAAACGCATGAATATTCACTCACATAATATGTGAAACTTCCATCGCGTCTGTGCGTAATGCAGTCTGCAAAAACCACTGTGCTCCTGGCCGGATCTGTAGTGTTGTGAAGCAAGATGGATTTGGGAACGTCCTGCCTTATCGTCCACTACGCTATTGCGCATCCCATTCAATTCATATCATTCATTGCTTGCTCGTTATGGGCCATGTCCCAAGGACATTCTACAATAGAACCTTACATTTCCAGCCAGACCTGTGGGCGTATCCTCGCCGCTACTTCAAAACCAAAAATGCTGGCCTTCGAATTCCTCACTTGCAACATTACGTCGAAAAGGCTTCTGTGAACGCTTGCATTCACAATTACATCAATGTAGTGCGGCTGTGTGTCATAATGCTAACTGGCTGCAATCACAAATGGGACGCCACGCCCGTCGGTGAAGTACGTTACTGTGCTGCATGAGGGTCGGCCATCGATCGAGCCCTACATACCACTGACTCTTCACAGGTATGTAAGCGGCTGCAATCATAGCATGTGTAACAATGGGAGCATAGCATGAAAATCAGTCAAAGTACATCACACTGCCATCGGGATTTGATACATGATTCCAATCCCAAGATGCCATGCGGCCAAATGCAGCCTTACGTGCGGGACGTGCTCGGCCAGAAGGGATTGCATCTGCCACAGATCCATTCAATCAGCACAGGTGGAGGCCATACAGGCCGACAGCACATATATAGCAGACCCAAACCCCTCCCACAACCACTCCCACTCCAAAATGCTACCGGCAGGACTAGCGATGTTGGGCCTGGGGGACCAGATAGCACTGCAAGTGCTACAACTACAAGAAGACGACGAACAACAACAGGTACAACAACCGGGCGCACAGGGGAGACGGAGGAGAAGGAGGAGGAGGAGGGCAAGGCAGGGTCAGCAAGGCCCACAAGCACTGCCACTACCACCACGCAGGCGGCCCGCAATCCCACGCCTCCGAGCTGATCCGTTCAACCTCACTGCTGAGCAGATCCACACCCTCTACCGTTTGGACCGGGACACCATAATCGCCATTGTGGACATGACACATGCTGACCTCGTGAGCATGATAGATAGCCCAACCGCCATCCCACCCCTACTGAAGGTGGTGTCTGTACTCCACTTCCTGGCCACAGGCACCTACCAGCACACAGTGGGACAGTTGCATGGCATTTCACAGCCACTGTTCTCACGGACACTCTTCCAAGTGCACGATGCCCTCCTGACGCTGTACTGCATGCACCTGAAGATGATGATGATGATGAGGGTGGGGATGTGGAGGCACCTCAAGGAGTCCATGAGGCACAGGATGCACGTGCAATCCGACAGAGCATCATAGATGCATGCTTCTAGCAACCACGCATGGTGCCTATTACACGGAAAGGGGACCTGTGGCACTGTGTGTGTGTAGTACAGGCACATTGTGGACTGTACGCCTATGAAGGCCTCGTACGCAAATATCAATGTCCACACATGTCATTGGATGATAATGAGGTGCTGTATTGTTAATGTGATTTGATTTATACACCCTATGGACCCGCCACCCAGTGAAGCCCAACACACCCCCTCCACCCTACTACCTCCCCCCCCAACACCAGTGTCCAAATATGCATGCTGTCCGTGGGTAGACGCTATTGCAAGCCCCCTCTACGGGTATCAGGGGCACCCCTGCCCGTGGAGCGCAGGTTCCTGCCAGATCTGCGTTGGGGGCTGCCCTGGACGGAACTTGCCACGGATGATGTCTCTGCCTGCTCGCGTCCATGCATGTCTCTGAGGGTTTGTGAGAGCTCCGAGAGCACACGGCGCACAGCAGCAAGTTCAGCACAAACGTCTTTGGACGTCGCATGCAGTTCCCCCCTCAGGCTCTCGGTGCTTTTCTCCATTTGTGCTCTCAGGCTCTCGGTGCTTCTCTCCATTTCTCCCCTGAGGCTCTCACTACTTTTCTCTATTTGTGCCCTGAGTGTCTCGGTGGATGTTTCCATGTCTGCCCTGGAACCCCCGCATTCATTTGCATGGTCCTTGAGTAGCGTGGACACTTCCTGCTGTTGCTCGATCAGCAGGTCGAGGGACTGTTGCCTCTGCTGGGCCATGGACATTTGCGGTGGTGTGACAGGGGGGCTGCTCAACACATGTTGCCTTGGCACAGGACTTGTGGGGGTTGGCCAGTCGTCGTCTTCAGGGTGCCCCTGCGTGGTTTCGTCATGGTGTAGGGGATGGAACATGCAGGGGGATTGGGAAAGGTCATGGATGGTACCTACGTCGCCAGCACTGTTTTCCGTGTCGGAGCATGCTGGCATGACAGCTGTGTCACCTATGGTGCTGCTACCACCAGAGGCAGTGCCATCAGATACGTTCTTTGGGGGGACCTGTGGTGCTGGGGTTGTGGACTTGCTGGCTGCTGGGGTGCCTGTTGCAGTCCCCTCCAGTGTGCTGCCACTTGATTCCTGCTGCTGCCGTGTCTTGATCCTTGCACCTGAGGTGGAGGCTCTTGGGACGTTGGTCCTGGCCCTCTTTGCAGGCGTGCTGGTAGGGGTGTCCTGCAGCTCGTCGTTGGTATCGGACCCTGTGGTGGAGTAAAGAGGGGCGAGCGTTAGTTATGGGTCTGTCGGATTTGGAATGGCAACGTATCAAATGCATTGGGGTGGTACATGAGGCTGATTTGGGACTGGGCCTTGGAGGTGGTCTCATTTTCGTGTGGATTGAGGATGCATTCATTTGGCTGCCTGCAGTTAGGGGGTGCATGCTGCACATGTAGGGGTTGTTTATGGCATCTTGATTGATTTGTTTATTCATTCTGACTTTTAGAGGGCGCTGTCAGGGCAAAGTATGTATTGCACTATGGGGTCACATGGTACTGCACATGTTCGTGTTTTGTGGATTTCGCATTGTTTCTCTTGGCCAACCTACCTGATTCTCCGGATGTCGGCACTCCTTTCTCCATCCCTCCGACTCCCTCTATGCTCTCCATTCCTATGGTGGAGGCGCAGATATCCTCCCAGGGGGTCAACTTGATGGGCGACTCTGAACCCCCCCCGGTAGCTGTGGCGATGTTCCTGTTCGCAGAAAGTATGCTGCGTACGCGGATCCGCAGGTCGTCCCACCGCTTGCGACATTGCTGTGGCGTGCGGGGTGTTGTCCCCACCGCACTTATGCGCTGTGCCACCAGGGCCCATATGGCCTTCTTGTTGGCAAGGGCCGTCCTGGTCATTTGACTGGAGAAGACGACGGCGGCATTTTCCTGGAGGGTCTCGGTGAGCACGGTCAGTTCCTCTCGGGAGAAGTGTACCTGCCGCTTGCGATCACACGCTTTCTTGGCTACCTTTCCCATATTTATTTTTTTAACTGGGGTTGCTAACGGGTTGGGATGTGTGTCAGGGTCGGATTTTTAATGGTTGTGTTGGGATTCGGATTTTATAGTTGTGCGGCGTGCTGTTTCCCGTTCCGGCCACATGCTTTTACTTCCGTTTCCGTATATTTACGGTGCCCGTAATTTGCGGTGCCCGCTCGTTACGGTGACCGCTCATTACGGTGACCGCTAAGATGGGTGGCGGTATTGCACCTGGTGCAGCGTACGGCGGCGGTAAGGGCCGTTTTGGGGTCATTTCCGCCATCGCAGCCTTTCGGATTCCGCCATGGCGTAATGCTCGTGCCCGATGGGTCGTAATTAGCCGCACTTTGCTCCTTCGTGCAATGGCGGAAACGCTATTTACGCTGTTGCGGTCCGGTCAGTCACTTTCCGCCAGGGTCGTAATGAGGCCCAATGACAGAAAACTGTATACACTGAAACATCTAGTTGTTTTGCAACTTTGTTGTCTAGGTGCTTGTGCTCCCACTTTTTAAGCCTCAGTGGTGCATATTTCCTTTGACAGGACGATTCTTCCAAAAAAACTGCAATTGTGCGTTGCGGTGCAGCCATTTTCTCCAAAAGTGATGTTAGCAGCGTAGTTCATTTGCTCAAACATGTTTTTGTTTTTAGTTGCCCATTTTAATGATCATAATTCAGATGATAGCGTTAATGGAGCCAATTTACAAGTCCTAATAACTAAAGTCCTTAATTTCCATAATGATAACCATTATACCTCCAACATGGCTCTCCTTGTCTCTTTGGGTAAAGCCCTAACTGTAATATTTTCCCTGACGTTCATAGCCTGCAGATTCAATGTGCCAATCTTTCACACGTTGGCGTCATTCAGTAACATTAGCATTATATCGAAGGAGCATGCTCTAATGATATGGAGAAGACTATATACATTATTTTCAAGATATATCAGATATTATATCCACAGAATGACACATGCAGTAGTAATTTACACTTTTATTCAGCATCTGACCACAATAATGAATTCATTGTCTGGCTGCAATTTTATTTGCAAAAGAAGTAAACACATACAACCTCTCTCTCAGGTGAGATTCAAACTTGCTTATTTACTTTTCATTGCATGTAATCGCTAGTATTCACTCGTTCTTGCGTCCCGAGTTAGATCATTGTCTACGTCTGAGACAACTGGGGACTCCAGTCCTTATTAGGTGTTATATGAATTTTACCTCATATGGTGGATTCAGAAAGATCAATATTTGTCTATTGCTCTTTTTACGCTTAGGATGTGTTTTTCAGCAAATGATTTTTCTATTTCTACCTCCATGTTCTAATCTGAGGTCACACTTTTTCTTTACCATTAATTATGTAGCCAGTAAAGAAGATGGGTTATTATTTATGATGTTGACCTGCGCTTTCTGATTTGTTGGGTTTTGTACTCAACTTGCACATTGATTGTTCATGTATGTTGGGGTGTTGTGATTTCTTTAATATACGTTATAAATTAATTGTTCATGTGAAAATATATAATTACAATATTCAATATTCACGGTAGTGGCTGTGTAGTTATGGTTAAGTTGCTTATCCTATAGGAAGAGCACTTTTTGGGCGGTTTATAACTTCGCTCCCCCTCGACGAATCCTCACCAAACTTTGCAAAAAATGTATATGGCCCACTCTGAATTTTTGGTGAAGTTTGGCCCCGGGGGTGAGGGGCAAAGTTATAGAGGGGGTCCCAACATTTTTATTTTCCCATAGACATAATCAGAGAAATCTTTGCACATGCCTACAGCTCAAACCGCTGGATGGATTTCCACCAAATTTGTGGCAGGAGCAGCAGCCTAGTCCTGAAAGCCTGCTTTTGCTAATTTGGTGTGAATCCGTCTAGTATTTTTTTTTTAAATGGCCAAAACGTAAGGCAAAAAATGTGTGATATCTATGTCCGCTCCGCATATACACACTTCACTGTTCGCTCCACAGACAGGACACTGATTGGCTAATAGACTTGCGTTATGTCCGCGTACATGCGACATGTGTTTCGATTGGCTGGGATGAGGCGTGAGGTGCATCAAATTGTTTCGATGCTCCCGCCATCTTGGATCCGCCGACAGTGCGGCGGCAAACAGAGGCAAAATGCAAATTTGGGGAGTTTGTTGGTGTGCAGAAGTGTTGGGGAGGGTTGGGGAGTAAGAGATGTGTCAAATACTGTATTTGTTTAGGTGGCAGGTACCCCTGATGTGTTTGCCATGTCTGTGGTCTTCGGGGCTGTCTGCGGACATAATAAATGCACTACTGGCTATTTTACTTTAGTATGATGTTGGTTTTGGGTTGTTAGTAGAGGATTAATTGTAATTAATATCCCCTGTAAGCAGCGCACATACCACAGTCAAAATGTTTTGTAGCATAGGTGTGTTATGCTGCAGTGGTTGTGGCCAGGGACTAAAGTCTTCAGTGCATGGCCACAACCAACCACATGTCTGGATTTTTTTTTACCCTCATATTTAGTACTTTACAAGTACTTTAGTTCAAACGAGTGTACTGCTCAATTTGCTCAGTTTCTGTGTTTGTTTTCTAAATCATTGGGTCTGTGGGAAAAAAAACATGCTGCATTAAAAAAAAAACTTCTATGTTGTGGTACAATATATTTCTCTCATTGTTGTACTGTTTATTTCTTGCTTCTTGCTAATCTTCTATTTGTTGGCTTGCTGCAGATTTTTGGGACAATTAGATACCTGTTGGCGTATTCTAACTGTATATTTCTTGTTTGATTTTAGTGGTATTTGCTTACCTGTTTGCTTATTGCAGATATGTTGGGGCAGTTAGATACCTGTTGGTGTATTCTAACTGTATATTCCTTGTTTGATTTTAGTGGTATTTATTTATCTGTTTGCTCGTTACAGAATCTTGGGGCAGTTAGATACCTGTTGGCATAATCTAACTGTGCACAGTTTTGAAGTTGAAGTTTTGCTTATGTTCATACACAGATTACATATAAAATTTTGCTTTTAAGAATATTAAGTAAGCGTTTACAAGATTTGCTGGCAATCTCTGCTTTAGAATAATGGTACTATAATTACGTTCGAACCATACACAATTCTTTTTTTATATATGCACTGTAGTGACCTGCATTGGTTGTGGCTCCTGCATGTTGGATTATACCTAGTGTTGTGAAGGTGTTCTTACTAAGTGATACTTGACCGTGTGTGAATCCATTCAGCGACAGTTGTTTTTGGTACCATCTGCATTGTAACGTAAAAGCATTACTATTACATACTTACTATGTGTCTGTATTTGTAAGGTGGAGTGATTATCTGAATTGCAGGTAGTAAATAATCTGCCATGGTTTGCATTTTGTACGAGTTGCTGAAATGGAATGGATTCACAGTTAGGTATGGATACATACACAAAGCGTTCATTAGGGACTTGTTCCTGTGCCACATGGTTGCAGAGAGTGCATGTATGTTTCCACATGTATGAAATCTGAAAGATTTCATTTATATGTATGTTTTTGTTTTCCAGTACTTGTAGTAAGTACATTAGAAATTTTTGTGGATCTTCTTGTGAGTTTATAGTGAATTTGACAATTCCAGCACAGTAGTCCAATTCTTGTCTTATTCCATGAACACTGTAAGTGTTGTCAGGATTGTTGGTTGCATTTCTATGAAGGACTAGTATTTGCAAACACAATTGGTCTGTACTGTGTAAGTAAATGTTCACAATAATTGGTGGCAAATGGAATAGAATATTTATTGCTACATTTGCGTAGCAATTTACAGCAGTTATATTTCAAAATGTGAATGGACCTGACAATTCTGTGTCGAAGTCATTTGTTCGGAGTGTGTGTTGCTTCATTGAACAAGTAGTTGAGTTACTTTGACCAGTAGATTCTTCTTTGGTTGTGGTACTTGATTAGTTTCTTTTTTTTTCTTTGGAAGAATTGCAGTGGGATCCTGTATCATTTCAGTTTGAAGTAGTTTTCTTTTACAACGTTTTGCTTTTTGTGGAACAGGATAGGTTTTTAGATGGGGATGTGGAGTGAACGCAGCCTATTGAATTCTAGAATGCAAGGAATATCTGCATTTACTTTACTTGCATCAAAGTTGATCAGAAATAGCCCTTCAAGTGTACATAAGCGTGATAGTGCTACATAGGTCATTCCTTCCTTAAAGACTGTTTTACCAATATCTACTAATGCTTATCTAGGATAAGACCTTGTGATTTGTGAATGGTAACTGCATATGCTAGAGTTAGTGAACATTTTTCTCTGCATACATACATGTCTTTGAAAAGAAGGAAGTGGACTGTTGAGCGTCCTATCCTTTTAACTTCTGATAGTTTGTCAACAACTGTACCAAGTGCTCCATTAACTAGTCCTTGCTCTACGTCAAGGTTACGTTGAAGCATTACTCTACAATTTAAAGATAATTTTAATATTTTCTCTAAACCAGCTGTGTTGGAGATAGAGTTTTCTAGGGTATTTAGTCTAGTTGTTGCTTGTTAACATATGTGTAGGGTGATACCATGTACGTCCAGTTTATCTGTGGAGAAAATTCCAATTATTGGTTTCATTTCTTTTTTCAACTTTGTTTCATAGAATTTTGAACAGCTTGCAAGAGTTGACATCAAGGACATACAGTTGACATTTTTGTGTGCTAATTGTTCCATGACATCAGTAGCACATGAGTTATGGCCATAGAGTGCATGGATGTGCCTGGTTTTTAATATTGCTTGTGCTTCTTGAGATAGTACACCAACGCTAATACTTTTTAAAATGTTGGCGCATGTGAGGTCTGCCGACTGGCTCATGTTTTCTGTTAATATTCTGTATTGGGAATGTTGCCAAAGGTTGACATTTCCTTTGCTGCCAAGAGTTTTACGGCACAATTTGTGCCCTAAGGTTTTAAAAATAGGTTCAGCTTTCACTGGTGTCAATTGAAGAAGATTTCCTCCAAAGAGCTGTTCGTAGTCTGCTTTGAGGACCTCTTGTATTCTGAGGTGAATCAAAGCCAACATTAGGTTGGAGACCATGCTCACCTCATCTATTAGCAGCATTTTCATTTGTTGAAAACTCTGCGTAGTTCCATTGCAGCTTCTGTGGAAAGTTTGTAATAGTCTAATTTGTTTTGGTGTTCTACTGGAAGGAGTAGTAATCGGTGTAAAGTGACACTGCCTATGTTGTAGACAGCTAAACCTGTGGGTGCAGTTACAACAGCTGAAAGTTTGTTGCTTGTCAATTGTTGAAGGAACTTGCTGATGATTTTGATTAAGAATGTTTTGCCTTAACCAGCTTTACCACTCACATATAGCAGTATAGGTTTGTAGTCTTCGCAGGTACGTTTTTATTTACATGTTCCACACCATGTTCAATTTGTTTTGTTATTTCTTGGAAAAAAACGACACTGCTCATTGTTCAGTTGTGATTTCAGTACAGCAAAGTCTTCTGTAGCTTGTTCAAACTGATACATGGTGTTTTCTACTTCTATCATGGCTAATTGTGCCTCAATTGCTGTTAGTGGCTGTCCAAGTGGTTCTTGGCTTCCTATTACAGAAGGTTGACTACTGTCGGGAGTGTCCACTTGTAGTTGGGCCTGGAGTTCTTCTTTGTGTTGCTGTTCATTGTGCAGCATTGTTTGGTACTGTGTAAAGTTTACGTCAGTTATAATGCTTTCATTTGCTTTGAAAGTGTCTTCATAGGAGTCATTCGTATCCAGTAACTCTTCTTCTTTTCTCCATGGTTTAAAATGTTGTAGCAGGGACATGTAATACAGTTCTTTATCTTGAGGAGTTTTAAATGACAATTTGACATTATTAATTAAGCTGTGTTTAGTCAGTTTCACTAAGTTGCCTTCACAATTTACCACTCTGTATCTACCTTTCTTTTCATCTGGTTTAACATTATTTTTGTATGTGAAGTATTGGGCTACGAGGTAGAGACACATGGTTTCCAAAGTGGTACTCCTGTTTGGCTAGTATGTGTCTAGTAAATTGATTTTGAAATGTCTTGGCTGTTGGGACCATTTTGGCTCTTGTTTCTATGTCCTTATATGATTTTAGAACTCTTTTTCTAGATTTAGCAGGACCGAGACTTAGCCATACTATATTGTCAGATTTTCCATAAAAGGCAGTATCGTTTAACCGGTCTGCAGCTTCATAACAGCCACATTCTCTATGAGAGAGTATTTTATGTCTAAGCTGTACAATTTCTGTCATAGTGTTTTGTCAGATGATATGTAATCCCAGAACTTCTGAAGCTCTGTTTTTTTCTGCTTTGGTTAAGTAGGCTGTGACATATCATGCAACTGCAGTGGAATTGTCTGCAATGTACTGCACATCTATGTTCGCATTCCATATGAGGGCAATGCTTGCATTGTAATCGTTGATGTATTTTGATTCTCCTGTTCTTTTAATGTAATATGTGTTCTTAGGTGATTTACCTTTGACACTATGTCTGACTGAAGACTGAAGACAGGAAGTTGTTTACTTGACCTGTTGCTGAAACTGGTCTAGAGAAACCAAAGCAGCATTTCGTGTAGTATTTCCCTTTTTTAAAATATTTGCGATGACAATATTTCCCACATTTGTGTCTTTGAAATTGTAAAATTTGTGCATGAAGGTCACTATGTGTTGTTTGTGAAGGGATTTCACAAGTGACATATTTTTGGATGAACTGCAAAACAGTGGCATCACTGTCCTGAACAAATTTAGGAGCATCTTTAATTCCTAATAGCATATGAATTTGTGGTGCTCCTCTGACTTGGTATTCTATTCTCCAAAAGAAGTGTTGAACTTCTCAGAAGGGAGGAACAGTTTTATTACAAATAAAGTGTAGCATAGCAATGAAGCAATGATGGAAATATCTTGATATGTGTACAGGATCTAGAGAGCAGGGTTCTCCTGGTGTTTTTATATCTATGTTTCTTTTATCTTTGTTTGCTGTGCGTAGGCAATCGTGTAAATCTTCCCATGCATATTTTGCACAACTTAATGTAACAAACCAAGTGGGTGGGCCAAGGTTTCTTATCATACAGTGTACATCTCCGTAACGCCGGAACCAGTATTCTTTTGTACCATGCATATTGGCTAAAAGATTTGTAATACCTGACTGTAAAACATAATCTTTTTCTTGCACTTTTTGTAATTGCATTGCTGACATATTTTGAAAATGGGTACCTGATTTTAATGTTTGTGCAACTCCGTAGCATAGAGTTGCTAGTTCACTTTCAAAGAGAAGGTGGAATATGTATTCCACGTTTTGTCTGAATCTGGGGCCGTTAGAATACATTCGTAGGGAGCAATATTTTGATGCTGTTATCCGTGTGGGTCTATCATTGTACCCTCCTCCTTTTCCAGTAGGAAAGAGTAGAGGAAAGGCTTGTGTTTCTATACTGTTTTCCCATATGCTGATTGGAGATCCTTTGGCTTGTCACATTTGGTACGTTTCCAGTGCATCATCTACAGTGTCTTTAGAGTGTAAAGGATGAATTGTATAATGGTCTAAAATATTGGATTGTGTAGCAGGATTTAGAAGTTCAAATTGACTAGTTTCTGGTGACTCTTGAATTATTTCAATGGTTTCTCTCAGGTTTTCTTCAATATTAATTTCTTTGTTGTATTCATTGTTGTTTTTTAGATATTGCAGGGCTTTTATAACTTTATGTAAATCCACAAGTTGTTGCCAAATTGTTTTGCTTTTGTAGGTACGCCATTTACTAAGACAATTAAAGATTTATCTATTGGCGTTGCACTCCTAGAGTGTGTACATTTTCTTTGAGATCTAATCTAATGGTAAATAAATTACTTTGCCACAAATGCCTTTGACTAATTCGAGGGAGGTAATTTTCCTATTTTTGGTTGGAGGCATATTATTGCTTGAAATGGGTACACTGTTTGAATTATGATGTTCTCATATAAATTAAGTTGTTGCAGGGGTTTTGGTAGTGGGAATAATTCCAAGTTATTTGTGATAGCACGTGAAGGTGTTTGGTTGTTGTCAAGTTTTGCAATGCAGTCATTTCAAAGTATTAAGGGGTCAGATATGTCGGATTTGTTTTCTGCTATAAGGTAAAGAGCTAATTTTGTAAGTTATGTCTATAGTTTTTGTGGTACTTTTATAAGAAGTCCTGCGGCAACACACACACACACATACACACATGGTTTGGTACTTCAGCAGAGGTACTTTTAAACTATAGTATTTCTTTTTTGTATGTATTTAATAGAAGGTTGCTATTTGTACAGTAGTTGCTAATTTTTGTACATCTATTTCATTTTGTAAGTGGCTTTCAATTCTGAAATATTTTCTCTGGATATGCTCTATTTCTTTGAGTAGTTGCTTGGCTGTACCATGTAGAAGATTGTTATTTGAATTGGCTAGTGCTAAAGCAGGACTTTCAGCATCGTATGGTTTATGGACTAGATTTCTTATAGTTGAATGATGTGTTGATATCATTTTGATATGATGGAAGATACTTTTGCAAATAGGTCCTGAAATGCAGGCTAATGAATGTCCTTGTAGTGCTGTGTATTTGCGCACTGGACAGGCATCCATATTTTGTAGTATTTTGATTTTGATTGTATCTTTGCTTTTTACATACTAATTAAGGAACTGGCGTAAACATTTGAACGATTTTTTGGCAATGTTACACATTGATGTGCACGGCCATTTGTAGACTGGACTTTTTGGTTGAGTAGAATGGGGAGGTAATACTGATTTTTCTGGGGATAATTTTGTGAGCAAAGTTTCTTGCTCCATAATGTTGTTATTAAGTTTTTCATACCCTCGTCCACTGCTATGTATGGCAATTGGGTTTGTTTGGTTTTGATTATATGCTTCTTCATTAAACTATTGTTCTCTGGTCGTGGTGTAACTCCATTCACATCCACAGATGTTTAAGAAGCTATTATTGTTGATATTCCGTTTATTGAGAAGTATTTTTTGTAGTTTAGTAGTTAGTTTTGTCAGTGGTTTCATCCTGTTTAAAACTAAAATAAATAACTTCCTTTTGAGAAGAATTGCACTGTCTACGAGAGCTTCTAGGATTAATTTTCTATGGTAGGTTTTAAGGGTTGTGCATAATTTCTCTCCTGTTTTTAAAAGGTTCTGAAGGACTCTGTGGCAGAACATTTTTTGTAAAAAATGTTTTTGGTATGCTTACTTGCTACTACATCAAGATTTATAGGTGCAACATTAGCAATAAATGTAGCTGAAGTCTTGTTTGGTTTTACATTTTGATAGAGGAGGGAAAGTTTCTGTACTGGAAGCTTGTTTTGTTTCGCTTAATGACGTTATTAGCTGTTTTGTTTGAACATTTTGTACAAAATCTGCTAGAGATGGATGCTTATTTTGGACACTTGTATTTTGATTTGCTTTATTTCTGCGTTGCTTTCTACAGAGTTGCTTTTTGGTAGGCATTCTTTGGGGTCTGTTGGAGAAAAATAGAAAGTGTGGGTTGGGCTGTTGGGCTGTTGTGCAGTGTATGCGTGCTTTGTGCATGAGTGTCTGAGTATGATGGTAAGTATGATTGTGCAGGTGTGTGATTGTGCAATGGGCAGCTACATCAAGTTGGGAAGGCTATTCTTGAATGTGTGTGTTAATATACTGGGCTTCAAATGACAATATAAAGTATGGAACTGGTAAGGGGAAGCACTAATACTACATCTAATGGTAAAGGGTTAATATTATTGTTTCTTCTACAATACTAAAATGCTATGTGTTTGAGTAACAGATAGAACATTATGTTAGTTTTGTACTTACATGTTTGTATGGAAAAAGTAGGTTTCTTCTAAGTCCTTGTTCGTGCATCAGACTCTGCTGCTTTTTGGGAGAGTGGTCTTCACTGAATTTGTAAAAGAAAGAACTTAGTGAATATGTGTTTTTATAGAACTTGTGTTAATGTAGACATTGTTTTGCACTTTCCTTTGCCTATGTGCATCCTGTATATTTTATTTATAATCTGTTAGTTGAATGTTTTTCAAATGAGTATAATAGTAAACATATAGAGTACACTTGTTTTTTTAATATTATGTTAATGGATATTAAGAGATAGAAGAAATAATCATATGCATATTTTGCTATTTTTACAGGGTAAATTGCATAGATTGTACATAGAAGCATTCAATGTATGGTTTTGTGAAGGTGTGGGAAATAAAGCAAAAGGATTTCATATAGAAGCAGCGGTGTTGTTTGATCTGGGAGCCTTTGTAATGATATTGTGTGTGTGTGCTTGAATGAAGATGTATGTACCCATCCTGGCTGCGTGTTATTTTATAATACACTGGACAGCCTTTTTCATAATTATACTGTTATTTTTCCCATCTTATAATATGAATCAATATTTTTTTTTATATAGGTGTGTATGTAAACAAAAATTTAGAGAGCTGAACATTTTGAAATTGACACTTCATCATAGCAGATGGGAGAAATGACAGTAAGTTCATTTTACAGTTTATACAGGATAAGTGGCCGTTACATATTTTTATTTATTTTATTTTACATTTTTAAAGCGTTTACATAGCCCACGGGCATCGAGGTGCTGAAACAAGAATTGCTTGTTTTTTAGTTGCATAATTATTTTGTAATTATTTATAACATGCTTTAACACCCAGAGGTTTCTAAGCACGGACCTGGGGATCTAATCTGTGTTGCTTTGTGTCGTTTTGCTTTTCAAGGTGTGTACGTTGCCGGTGAGCTATGCTCCCGGGATATATTGTATTACTAGAAGAGGTGTACATGTACTGTGTAGAAAATATTCATACCTGTAATCTGTGTTCATTCATGTGGATGTGCGTGAATCTGCAAGTAGAAATCTTGGGGAGTTTTATAGTAGTTGTTGCTGTAGGTCCTTTGCAGTCACAGCCAATTGTACTGAGAGTGTTAAAGTGCTGATCTGTGATGACAGAGTTAGATGTAGTGTTCTTGGATGTGATTGGTGGATGATTGTGTGACTGCTCAACAGTAGCCAATGAGGAAGTGGTGCAGAGAGTGCAGTGGAAAGGGTAGAAGGGTTGCCCTAGTGTTACTTACCTGCGGTTGCTCTCAGACAGGACAAGCCACATCCAGGGTTTCCGAGCATGAAGTGGGAGTGTATTTTGAAGATTAGCCGAATCAGGTGTTGAGGTTCTGCTTCATATTGAGAGGGGCTATGTGTAGTGAAGATGGCGGAGGTTCAGAAAGTCAGGGTGTTGGTGGTTGGAGATATGTTTGTGAATGGTTTGGAGCACTATGCTAAATCTAGGAATGTGGCTAACCATTTTGACACAAAAGGAGTGGATGTGCTGTGGAGCACTGGGCCTGATTTGAATTTGCCGGCAGTTCTAGTAGTTTGTCAGGATATGGCTAGGTTTCATAGTCCACATGTAGTTGTCCTACACTGTGGTGCTGTACTCTTGGGCTATGTCAGTGCCCCTACTTTGTTGCAAGATCTGCAAAACTTGGTTCAGGCAATCATGAAAGTCCTTCCAAATGCCAAGGTTATTTTTTTCTGTTTTGTTACCTAGAGCAATATGGGACAATAGTTATGTTTTTTGACCTCAGCAAAATATTGCTAGGTGTGCAACCAACCGAGGCATGTTTGCCTTCATGCTTAGAGCTGTTATTTTCTTTTGTAATTATGAGAATATTGATTCTGGTAATGTTGTTTATTTTAAAGAAGATGGCATTTCTTTATCTTTTATGGGAAATGCCATGTTGTTTGAAACATAAGGGTTGCCGTGGAGAAGCTAATGTGAAGATTTTATGAGGAAAATAAGAAAAAAAATAAAAGG
Source organism: Ambystoma mexicanum (assembly GCF_040938575.1). NCBI lineage: Eukaryota > Metazoa > Chordata > Amphibia > Caudata > Ambystomatidae > Ambystoma > Ambystoma mexicanum. The sequence continues at coordinate 1,351,467,972 of NC_090929.1, forward strand.
TGTTTCTGAAGCATCTGCAAAAAAACCAAAAAAAGGCTCTTTTCAGAGCCAACCTCAAAGGGGAAATGGGGCACACTATTTAAATTTTCATTCCCCACGCTCAGGTTTTTCGATTTGTCCGTGGACAGCACGGTTGTCTGCGGATAGTGCGTATTACATACAGGGATTTTTGGGTTGAGAGACGTTCAAATGAAACTGAGCATAGCCAGGGATTGGTCAATAAAGTTTACTGGGAGTGTTGTGTAAGGAGAGAGTTTGTCAGTAGGTCTTTTACCTGAAAGAAGAGCAGATAGCTATGGCAGTGTGTTTCAGAAAGCAGATTGTTTGGTTTTTGGGAGATTCATGGATAAATTGGTTGGAGGTGCACGCTAATCGCTGTAGAGTGGTACCTATTTGTGCTTCTTTGGTGACACAGCATCATCCAGACATTATTATTATTAATCATTGTGGAGGGAACAATTTAAGACATGTGTCTGGAATCTCTATGCAATTTGCAATGAAACAAGGACTTGGGAAAGTCATGGACATGTATCCAAACTCCGAGTAATTTTTTCCTGTGTAGCACAGAGAAAAAGATGGCTGCGTTATTTTTCATTTGGTCTACAAATGGAGAACGCAAGGCACAATGTTAACAAGGCTGTTTGTGCCTTTTTGAGAGATGTTGGTATGTCCTCTTTTCAGAATGAAAACATTATGTTTTGTAGCACACTCATTATTCACAGAGATGAAGCACATCTTATTTATGCCGGCAATCAGATTTTTCTTTGAAATATACAAAATGCATTGCAATCTTTTTTGGAATTACAGCAATCCATTTTGCAGTAGGTGTTGACTGTTTGAACTTTTTGAAACACAAAAAAAACCACAAAAAGGCTCTTTTCAGAGCCACCACTTCCTCCCAGAGAAAAGTGCAATGGTTGTGACAGGGCAGCACTGCACAGAATTTAGATGTCAGCGGACTTCTAAAAATGCACAAGGACCTGCACTATTTATTTGTCACTTCTGTTTTTAAACTGTGAAAGGCGACTCTGAAAAGAGCCTTTGGTTTTTTTGTTGTTTTATATTTTTTAGTTTTTTTAAAACATGACACACAAGGAAAGAAGGGGAAAGGAGGGTAATAAAGGGGCACCAACCACAGGGATAAGAAAGGGAAGGTGGAGAGAGGAAGATGTAGGGTGGGTCTTACTCAGGTAGGCCGCAGACCTTCTGATGCTCCTTGACTGCAGTCTCGAAAGCAGTCCAAAGTTTCTCCCCCCTGCAGAGTACTGCATCGCGGTACATGCACAATATTGTGACCCTCGAAAGGTAAGGGTCAACAGAATCATGAATGGCCTGTGAGGCAGCTGGAGTGATGCACTGTCCCACAGGAGTGTCTTTTGTGGTGACAGGAGTGGAAACAGAGGACGCTGCAGAGAAACTCAAACTACTATGTTTATCGCAAGGTACAACCTTACGAATAGCCCACCATGGAATGACTTTAGGTGTTGCTTCATTGATGTAGTACCAAAACTATATGAACCAGGCTTGCCACGACTCAGCACCATGTGGCACTGAGTGCATATTACCATGTTCGCTTGAGCTTTTGACCTTTCATTAATGGTGGTAAATAACCGCCACACCCAAGACTCAGGATGAGTGCTAGTAGTAGGGAGTTCCACTACATCATCCTCTACAATCTCTTCATCCGTCTCCTCTGCATCCTCACACCTGTTCCCCTCTGCAGGCCCTTAGGGGCGTGGTGGTGGTGGAGAAAGTGGGGGTGCTGATGCGGAGGCAGTAGCAGCAGAAGCAATTTGGGATGCCACCTGGAAGGTTAATAATCAGGAACTAGGAATCAGGAACCAAGAACAGCAACCTGCACAATTGTCCTGTTGTAAATCTTGGAAATCCAAAAGCAGAATGAGGATCAGCTCTGGGGTGTGGCCTTTTATAGTGGTGCTGGGGCGCACTTCGCGGATGCCCGTGCCATCCACGACCACTTCGAACACCAAGAACGGGCTCAAAAAGTTCCAAAAAGTACATAGATCGGCAGGGACATTGTCTGGGACATGTGCAATGGTGAACTCTTACTGTAAAATACCTTGGATTGTTCAAAAAAGCACTTTGTTAATGTTCAGGGGCCCGGGCAGTGTCCGCAAATCAGGACACATGCTCAGCGTGGGTGCGGTCACATGATGACGTTGCGTACACATTTCCAAATGGGAAGGCTGTACGCAGGACACCAAATGCGCAGTGACGGTTTTGTGCTTGCGTGCGGGTATACTACAGACTGTGTTCTGGTCCCCGAACTAATTAAAAGTGTGACACACGTGTGGCGGACAGTTGCACAGAGGCACGATGTTCATATGACCCAAGTGTGTGATGCGCATGTGCGCAGGTTTTCTATGAACAATGCTGAAATCCCCAAATAAAATAAATGTGCGTCAAAACTTTGCGTATAGGCGGACGGGATATGTGTTCTACAGATATATTCATTCTGGTTGTGGAAAATTATGAACAGCGGGGGTGTTATTAGGACACCCCTTTTTTGGGTGATTGCAGAGAGGCGGACATCTTGCGTGTTATAAGGACACCTCCATTTTAATTACGGACAGTGCAAACAGGTATATTGTCCTTAGGACACCCTAATTTGGGTTAATTGCGGACAAACGGACATCTTGTTTGTTCTGAGGACATCGCATTTCAATTATGTTGGTTAATTGAGGGCACCCGGGACAGCAGCGCTGTCGGCGGACACCCTAACTGCCTTTTTAAAAATAAATAAGACACAGGCATATACTAAGAACACACTTAAAATGTTATTATTGTTTAACAGTAGAAAAAATAGGAAAGAGAGGGGGAAGCAGAAACTGAAATACTGGGGAATTAGGGGTTTGGACATGATGTATGGGAGGGGAGGAAGGGATGGAAGTCTCATCATAATGTTTTTCTTGGTGAGGAGGATTTGGGGATAGTTGGCTGGGACATGGAGAGGGGGAACAGGTATATATGGTACATTGGTATTTAATGTTTTGTTTAATGTGGTCCACAACACACTCTTTTAGTTGATTGAAGTGTTGCATTAACAAATCCATTTTTAGTTCCATTCGTTTCAGAGGATCTTCTAATATCTCATTTGGTATATTATTTTTATTGGTTGTCTGGTCTGTCAAAAAAAATGTATTAAGTATTAATTGGCTTATATAGAGAAATGTTGTGTCTACCATTATTATCACTGTCTTTTTTCACAGCTTTTTTCGAGGATATTATGGACTATAGATAGCCGAGGGAATGTGTAGTTCAGTGCCCACGGTTACACTTTTTTAAAAAGTTCCTTTGAAGATATTTTAACAGCTCTAGTGACATCAAGAGATCCACATCTGTGGCCATGGCCAGTGACATGATTACCATCCAGGTATCCCCTCCATGCTGTAACTAGGACGAACACTCTTTAGCTTCAAGGTGAGGAAAGGGCCAAGCTCTTCAGGCTATAATGCTGGATAAATGAGCCAAAGTTATAAGACCACTGAAAGAAATGGGCCGGCCCTTTCCTAGTTTTGAAGCTAAACAGGGGCAATCAAGCTTTGAAGCTAAGAAGGGTCAGTCCTGGTTACTGCATGGATGGGCGACCAAAGGGGTATCCAAATATTTTTTTTAAACCGTGCTACTATCATTCCTTGAAAGATTTGCGCTCAGACACCATTTTTTGCCTTTTGCTGAATTGCATTCTAATATGCGTAGTCTCCCAGTCAATAATAATTAAAGACATTATGAGGGTAATTCATAGAATTTCGCAAAAAAGTGGCGCACGCGGATGGCGCACAGTGTGCCCCTGCGAATGTCTGCGCCAGCCGTGTGCGCTAAAATCGATTTCCGCGCACAGCGTATTCATGGATTTTAGACAGCGTATTCATGGTTTTTAGCCCCCAAAAGCAGCCGTGGCGCAGAGTGGCGCAGCGAGCCTGCAGCAGTGCCAGTCACGCCCTCAAGAACGCCCTCGTGCACCTCGTGCAAGCAAAAGCCATCAAAATCCCCAAAACATTGCAAAGGGCTGCGCCAACCCTGGACCAGTTTACCAGACTGCCAAACAGCAAACGCCAAGCGGGGAACGTGTATTACGGGTTTCGCAGTAACTTACACACGCGAAAGGGCCTGTGCGTGTGGGGTACGTGTATTTCAGGGGTGCACGGGAAGTTCCACACGCGATTGGGTTGGTTACGCGTATTTCAGGGGTGCGCGGGAAGAATCACATGCGATTGGGCTGGGTACGTGCATTTCAGAGGTGCGCGGGAAGTCTCACACGCAATATGCCCTGTGCGAGTGGGGTACATGTATATCAGGGGTGCGCGGGAAGTACCACATGCGATTGGGCTGTGTACGTGTATATCAGGGGTGCACGGGAAGTTCCACACGCGATTGGCCTGTGTACGTGCATTTCAGGGGTGCGTGGGAAGTTTCACACGGGATTGGGCTGGGTACGTGTATTTCAGGGGTGCGCAGGAAGTTCCACACGCGAATGGGCTGTGTACATGTTTTTCAGGGGTGCGCGGGAAGTTTCACACGCGATTGGGCTGGGTACGTGTATCTCAGGGGTGCGCGGGAAGTTCCACATGCGAATAGGCTGGGTAGGTGTATTTCAGGGGTGCGCGGGAAGTTTCACACACGAAAGGGCCTGTGCGAGTGGGGTATGTGTATTATGGGGGTGCGCGGGAAGTTCCACATGCGAATGGGCTGTGTATGTGTATTTCAGGGGTGCGCGGGAAGTTTCACACGCGATTGGGCTGGGTACGTGTATCTCAGGGGTGCGCGGGAAGTTCCACACGCGAATGGGCTGGGTACGTGTATTTCAGGGGTGTGCGGGAAGTTTCACATGTGAAAGGGCCTGTGTGAGTGGGGTACGTGTATTACGGGGGTGCGCGGGAAGTTCCACATGCGAAAGGGCTGTGTATGTGTATTTCAGGGGTGCACGGGAAGTTTCACACGCGATTTGGCTGGGTACGTGTATCTCAGGGGTGCGCGGGAAGTTCCACATGCGAATGGGCTGGGTACGTGTATTTCAGGGGTGCGTGGGAAGTTTCACACGCGATTGGGCTGGGTACGTCTATTTCAGGGGTGCGCGGGAAGTTCCACATGCAAATTGACAGTGTGGGTCCTCCTGGGTGTCCCCCCACCCCCTCCACGGCCCCTGCAGGCAGCCCACACCACAGGGGACTACCCTGCACCCCTGGCCATGCCCTCCAGCCAAGCCACATGTCATGTTGCAATATAATCACCAACCCATGTCCCCCAGCAGCCCCAGCAGTGTGGGGCACCTGCCAGCAGGCCCCCACTCATGTCCCCCAGCACCCCCGCCCCCAACAGTGTGGGGCACCTGCCAGCAGGCCCCCACTCATGTTCCACTCATGTCCCCCAGCACCCCTGCCCCCCAGCAGTGTGGGGCACCTGCCAGCAGGCCCCCACTCATGTCCCCCAGCACCCCTGCCCCACCCCTGCCCCCAACAGTGTGGGGCACCTGCCAGCAGGCCCCCACCAATGTCCCACAGCCAGCACGTCATCACAATCTAGATCCCTGGCCCTCATGCCCAGCCTCCACAGGCCAAAGACCCACCCAAGTATTGCATACACCCACATAGAAATGCCAGTCACATGATACAACCCCAATGGCAAGAATCCAAATGAACACATGTCCCACCCACACACACAATGAGTGCAAGTGAATGTCAAAACCCATATCATGACATGCATGAAACCAATGACACAATACCACTAATAGAAGTATCAAAATGAATATATTAAATAAAACATGAATGTAAAACAACAGAAACACACAACAATGGGAATAAGAAAATAAAAGGTCCATGTCCGATAATAAATGCAAAACAAGAAATCATAATCAAAAGAAAAACAAAATGAAATGTTGTCCAAAGCCACAGTCCAAAAAATGAAAATCCAAGGGAAAAACCAAAGTAAAAACCATTGCTCCATGGTGAACACATAAAAAATCAAAAAATAGAAGAATCCATTGGCAAACTATGTACATCAGAATAATCCAGGGTCCATGAGCCCAACTCAATAAATGAAACCTACAAAAAAATACTACCTAATGTAAAAACTATACACAAAAATGTGGTCCATACAACAAGCGGTCCAAAATAAGAAAAAAACAAAAGGAAACCTAATACTTATCAACTAACTAACTATTTACAAGGGTAGCGGGCTAGTCTGATGGCTCACTTCTGGATGTTCCCGGGCAGGGCATCATCGAACTCCTGCTTGATGTCCCGGTGGCGGTCCTCTTCCATGTCCCTGAGGGTTTGCAGGGACGATGACATCCGGACCCCCAGGTCTCTGCGAATCTCCTCGAGGCACTCGGCACGCCTCAGGGCCCTCTGCATGGAGTTCTCCGCCCTGACCATCGTGAGCCATGCCTCTTCTGTCCGCTGCCGCTGGCCGAATCGCTCCCACACAGAAGACACTTCACGTCCAGGGTTCTCCTGCCCTCTGGCCGATGCCTTTCCCTCCGAAGTTGATGGCCCCGAGCCATGATGCCTCCCACGTCGAGCCTGCCGCTGCCTCTGATGCCACTGCCTCTGCCAGCACGACGGCATCCAAGCTGATGGAATCCACCGATGCCGTCGTGCACGTGCCCTACCCGATGATGCCGTCACATCCTCCATCTGCTGGGGTCCAGTTGCTGGTGTGTCCACCCCTGCTGGACCTCCGACTCCCGACTGTGGCAGGGATGGGATCCCCACCGAGCTGGCTGCCTTGGTCGGGGCAGGTCCACTGGGGGCCCTGGTGGCATCTGGGCCGGAAGATGGCATGGAGTACGACTGGCGCATAGCCTCCACAGAGGAGGAGAGGGTCGCCAGAGTGGCTGACACATGTAGGAAACCCCGACCATGGTTGTTCCCAACTGGGCCACGTCGGCACCGTGCTCTTCGTGATGACGTGCATGCTCCCCCCGGAAAGCATGCACGTCATCACGAATGACACCCGCGCGCAATGCAACACCAATCAGGACCTTCTCCATACGGCCAGGGGTCCCCTAGTCCACAGGTAGAGGAGTGTCAAATGACATGGACATCCCCCCTACCTGCGGACGGGCCTGGGATGGGGCATCCCTGCTGGTGCATGGTGGTGCAGTCACAGTGTCAGGGACAGTGACATGCACAGGCCCCTCCGTGGCGACCTGTGCTGCCTCCTGCCCCTGGACTGCACCACTTGCACCAGCAGGGATGCCCCCACCAGGCCCCATGTATGGCTCAGTAGCGGCCTCCTCCTCCTCTGTGGAAACCACCAACCTGGATGGCTCCACAAAGTCTTCCGCTGTTGCAAGCCCCTGTGGGGGCTCACCCACCCCTTCCGCTGCAGCCGTGGGGGCATCCCCGCCGCTTGGCTCCACAGCGCCGTCTCCGCCCTCTTCTTCACTTGCCGCTGTGTAGAGGGAGACATAGAACACAAGCATCAGGGTACTGTACAAAGGTCCCCTAGACAGGGAGCAATAGCAGATGAGTGGCACTGTCAAACATCACTTCCAACATGTTCCTCCACAACACATGGGTCGGTGCAGGCAAAACACATGCAGTAACAGGCATGGCACATGCTATGGACATTAGCATACATGTCCAAGGGACTCTTGAAACATACAATGTTGGTTTCGAACTCACATGCATCATGGGTCATGCCTATCACATGCACACACTTCACCGTAGTTTCATCCATCTGGACTCCTACACCCCAGACACAGTGGATACAAGGTTGACTAGGCTGCATCAGTGAATCTGAACATTGTCACAGACATGTGTCATGCATCCATGCCATTTACAAGTCACAGACATGCAGGTCAGACACACAGACATGGACACCATACATGTACATGGCATCAGCACCCATCCCTCACCCCCACCCATTACCAGGAACAGAGACTGGCATGCTTTCATGTGTCCATTCTGCATTGATCTCCCCATGTTGCATTTAAACACATGCACCAACCATGTGGTTCACACATTACTGGCCTCACATGCATGACCATGATGTCCCTGCACACACACATACGTACATGGCCTTTGTCACACATACAGGCAAGCATCAGACAACCAGCACACTGCAACATGCCCTGTCTCACACAGCAATGCTTGGCCACTTACTGCTCAACTCCGGACGGGTCTGCCCCTCAAGGATCTGGGCGTGGAGCGCTGGGCATACGCGTTCCAGGACCCTCAGCTGGATGGTACTCATGGTGCCCCGGCCCCCCTCCACGAGGCGCCGGGCCTTCATGATGGTCCTGGATCTCAAGTCCTCCCAGCGCTTCTTCAATTGCTTGATGGTGCGGGTTGCCATCCCCCCTGCGTTCATGGCAACCACAAAGTCGTCCCAGATCCTGTCCCGTCCATCCTTGTTGGTGCATGATGATCCGAAGAGGGCATCATAATGCCCCAGGACATGCTCCACCAGGACACCAACTTCCTTCTGACTGAAGCTGGTGGCCCTCTGCCCCTATGGCTGGGGGTCGCCAGTGGTCTCGGATGGTGTTTGCCCCGACATGGCGACCCCCGAGGCAGGAGTGGGTGGGCAACTGGGTCCTGGGGCTGTGCTGTGGAGCGATGGTATCCCAGTCGGGAGTCTTCTGTTCCAGCAGGGCTGGACACAGCAACTGGACCCCTGCAGATGGCTTATGTGCAGGCACCAAATGGCAGGGTACAGTGGCAGCAGGCAGGCAGGCAGGCATGCAGCAGCAGATGGCTCGTGGGAGGCTATTCGGGGCTCTGGGGGGCAGTAATTCGGCATTTTGGGCAGGAGCGTGGTCTTCCGTGTGCTTACGCGTGGTCAGCTTGATACAGAGTTATTTGGCACATGAAAATGTTGCACGTCTGCGTGCGAATCGAGGAAAGGCCCTCAGCGCATAAGCGCGTCAGCACGCGTACGCGATTTCATTGGACCAAAGGCCCTCACAGCGTAAGCGCGTCTGTGACATGCGCGCACGGGCGTTTCCCTGTACCCGGGTGCATGTAACACGTCTGAGAACTGCACGTCCGAGTGTCAGCTCGTGTAAGTGGAGTGTCGGGGAGAAGCTGGATCCCCCCCCCCAGGGCAGTGGGGGGCCAGCAGCCATACCCTCACCAGCTATGGGAGGCCCCAACACCTCCCATATGGCCCCCAGAAATGCAACAGAGTCCCAAGCAGGCAGCAGCATGTTTCAAATTGCATTTATTTCTAGGCAAAGAAAAAAGAAAAAAAAACCAAAGAAAAGCACAGAGCATCGTGCATCGCGAGTTCAGGCGCCGTTTTCCCCGGGGCTGTCTTGCAAGTAAGTTTTATAATCACACTGCAGGCTGACCTCACAGAATTGGATCAGCTCCCAGAAACCTATCTCCTCCTGTTATTGGCTGCAAAGTGGTGGGTTACATATGTAGCCCTTATAGAGAGCCTGATAATTGGATATTAACCTCCTGCGTCAGTGGGTTGATTTAGCTGTGCCAGCCCCCATTACCTAATTCTAATCTTGTTGCAATGTGACTTTGTTCCCATAACTTTTAGCTGAACAAGCAGTTCGCACCTGGGCTCTGGCTTGTTACAAGTTATGTTTCAATGTTGTGCGTGTCCTTGAGAAAATGTCTTACTTTCCCAGAAAGAAAAAAAGCACACTGGGTTGCCGTGATTTATTCGCATTTGTGGATAATTAAAAAATGTCTGTCTGCAGAAAACAATTTTATCTTGAATTTGCGGCCTTGGCAGTTCGAATGTTTTGCGAGGATGTTGATAAGGCTCCCGCAGCCAGTGTTCAGTGAGTGAAATGACCTTAGCTGTAATTTTCCTGAAACATAGCTTTACACTGTGCATTTAGACCATGTTAATTCATATAGGCATTTGCAAGCCTTTAAACAGGGATTTTTGTGTTTGTAGATTCTGATATTGAAGCATTGATTCTAATGTAGCATAGAAGTTGCACTGTTGGTGAAGTGGGTGTGTTTCAGCATATTTGTCACCCATGGGTGCGCTGGGGCCTGGTTCAAATGATAAGTGCGCTCCTTGTTCTTCCTGGTGTTCTTCTATGTATGCGCTTGGGGTGCGGGGGCATGGATTTGGTCTCGATTTTCCCTCTTCAGTCCCCCCTCTGGTCGACTTTGTCGACCACACCACCAAGCAACATTCACCTCCTTCCGGTCTGCATATCTTTGTCAATTCCTTGAAGTGTCCATAATTTTCTGCATGGTTGTTGATGAACAGTACATATAGGAGTGTTCTCCTTCTGTGTTCCACCGCACTCACTTCCCTTCGTACTTCCTCTGATCACAGGGAGTGGCCACCTTTATTACTGCTGGAACCATGTTGCGCACCGCTATCTTAGTCCGGCTCTTCCTTTCACCATGTCTCTTATTTCAATTACAATGTCTTCTTCTGTTGTTCTCTTGCAATGTATCTCTATCTTGCACAATGGTGCTGTGCTCGGTACTCGTCCTTCCGTTATCACCTTCAAGCAACCAGGCAGTCATGATGTCATCCATTACCATGCAAGCACTAGCTAGTTCTTTGCTTTCTCTTTTCAGATGCATTTTTTGCTGATCATTTTTTGGTATGCTGGTACTTCACCCACTCATCCTCCTGTCTCGCTCGAGAAGTAATTCCCCCCTCTTTTTACTTCTCTGTCTGTTTCTCTTCTTCCGTTGTTTTCCATTTTGGTGAATGTGTCACTCTTCACATCTTCCTTGGTCATCACCAACAAGGGCATGCTGATGCGCACCAATGAACACTCTCCTCCCCAATTCAGTGGTAGTTTCTCTTGGTCTTTGGATACATGTGCTCAATAGTAGTCCATAAGCAGTGATGTTCCTGCTCTCATCTCGCAACTTCTCTCAACCTTCTTGCATCCAGCATGATTGTCCACTTCTTGTCACTGTTGTGCTGGTAACATAACGTTGGTACCTTAACAGTATACGTCCTTCTTTAGTGACCATCTTTGCTCTTTTCTCCCACTCTGTTAGGCACTTATCATATTTTTGTCTTTTTCATTTTATTTTTTCTTCTCTCTTTTTGTTTTTCTTTCTTCTTTTATTATTTATTTATTTATTTATTTATTTATTTATTTATTTATTTATTTATTTTCAATCTCAATGTTGCTGTCTTCCCTTGCAATCTTCTTCGCACCTTGTCATACATGGGCGTCGTGCTCTGCTGTAGTAAGTTCTGTTGTAATCAATTCTCTTCCGGCATATGTTAAAGAACAGTCAGGACAGCTCTCTCCAGTGGTGTCCCTACCAATTTTGTACATGTGTGCATGTTGTTGGTCACTTCTGATATGTGTGTTATGTGTATGTTTTACTCCCCTTGTGTCTGCCTTTAACTCTCCTTACTTTAGCAGCAGCTTTTCCTCACCCACTGACGCCGTAACTCTTCCTGCTTAGGTAAGGGAATGTTAGCAGGGGATACAGCGGTAATGCTCATTATTACAACTAATTTTCAAATTACCACCCCCATTATTTCGTTCATCATTAATAGTCCCATCGTGAAGGTAAAAGTCCTTATTTGCGTGCCCATAACCACTTACGCTGCTGGGTCCTTGCAGCTGATGAGATGATAAAGTTGCCCGCCTGAAAATCGCAAGAAAAGCGTTAATACGTTAGTACTTGTTAGTAACCTCAAGCTCCGCGAACTAAACAATCACTAAGGGCAAAATCAAACCTCCCCCTGGACATTTCGTGTTTTCAAAATTTCTCAATATGGGTAGGGAAAATCTTGGGCTGTTTATTCAATGGAAGCAAGGAAATATACTTCAGGGAAACATGCTCTAAGGGGTCTGAGGTTCTTGATAGGGTGGGCAATTGAGTGGGGAATGCTACACAATGTTTTAATCAGTAGGCCTCACAGTTTCTAATGGAAGATAACATTAAGGAAATTTCCTACACATTTCTAACAGCATACATACGCAACAACCTGCATGTGCGGGGAAAAGAGAAGAAACAAAACAGTGTTACAGCTGTAGGTGCAAAAAATGTAATATGAAACTCAATTAAACTTTGGAAATGCGTGTGTCAGTCCCTATTCTAGTTGCTAGTGTGCGTTGGACCATGGGATGGCCATGTTTCCCTAACTCGGGAGAGTTCGTGCTATTTTGCAGTTCATGAAAATCTCTTGCGTTGGCCCTGTTGATCGTTGCTCCCTCGTTGCCAGGGTGGCCACCGCTTTGTAGGGCTTGACGCCTTACACTTCTGACTAAGTCTGTCAGGAGGGGAAAATGTCCCACTGTAGTCCATAGCCATTGGGTGTTGGTTGTCCGTTGTCTTCAGGCCTGCCCTGGGTCCTTTGGATCTGGCGAGAAATGAAATGGAAGCGCTTGAGACCTGAGAATTTACATATTCTTCAAGTTCTTGACCTAACCTCTGTGCACTACTCTCACACTATTCAGTGTCCTGTGGGAGGAGCCAATGGTACACCTGTGCACCATCCTGTCACCACCTGGTGGCGTTCAATGGCGGTCTGACTGTAAATCATTACACAATTCGGAATGTACCCAGAAAATGGGTAGGCACTTAATTTATGTGAAGATACTCATTACACACTTGGATCATATATATGCAATTTGGGTGCTAGTGTACAAATGGGCCTTTGGATCTTTGTATTTACTGTGCTTTTGTTGTAAGCTGTTTATAGTGTGTGCCTTTGTCCCGTGGGGCATCAGGCACTGACAAGCTAAATAGGGAAACATCAGGGTGGTAAATTTGTCATATAGGGTGGCTGTGTTTCTAAATTAAGTGCACCATGTTACTTAGTTAAGATAATGGCAGGGTTTTTAAAACTCTTTTTTTTTTTTTCTATGGCTCCTCTCTCACTTCTCAGGGCGTGCCTCGCAGTGAACTGCAGGCACTTTAAGCTGGTACTAATGAAATCCGCTACCAATTTACTCCCATTCTCTCTATCCCACCCCATGTCCACTTTTTAAAGCCTACCTACTCTGTTAATTACTCATTTAGTCTAGTATTTTATTACTCCACTACTGTAATTACTGTTACATTTAAACAATATATATTTCTAATTACTGTTACATTTAAACAATATATATTTCTCCCCCCAATATCTGCTCTCAAATTTTAATACAACCATTATGCTCCAGTTCGTGCAGCAATGACCTCTTTCCCTATGTGTGTTGGCTAATGCATTTGTGCCAGTGTTATTTTCAAAAGCGCTAGTGGCAGTACCACTTGCACTGTTATTTTGTCGCCAAATTAATTCTGTTGGGAACATGGATCATCCACCCTTTACCCCTATTTCTCTCCTCCTGTGGTGAACTGTCAATGAAATGTAGGCCTCCCCCCTCAAGTGCACCTTCTTCCACCTTGTGTGTCTCATTTAATTGTTCTGTGTTAATCGTGTATTCATGAGCCCAGTCTCCTCACTGAAAGATGTGTAGCTAAATGTACTCTCTTGTGATGCGCTATCATTATGCACCCCCCTCTGTACCGTGCACCCCCATTATTCTTAACAATCTTCCTTACCTTCAACATGTGTATGCATGGTGTTTAACAAGTTATGGATTTCTCTGTTAATAAGGTGGTCATATCCACATTGCTCATGATGTCACAAATGTCTCTTCCCTAATGCATGGCCTAGTCGCCCCACTGTCACCCAGAAAAGAAAATGTTTTGATACCTATCACCACCCCTATGCAATTGTCCTCTGCATTATTGAGTGTGCGTGAGTGTGTGTGTCGGCGCGCGTCTCGCCCGCTCTGTCGAGGAGGTGGAGCATGAGTGTGTGTGGCAGAGTGAGTCAAATCAAGTTTGTCTTGGGCTGTCCTATTAGCGGTATAATGTCAATCTATGTCCTTTGAAAGGTTTGTTCCCCATCAGGAAGACCCCTCCCAGTCATGCAACCGGTACCATTGCTATTGTGTCAGTGTTCTGTATGGGTGCTGGCTGCTGTGCAGTGCCCCTGTGTCGTCATTCTAGTCAGTCCTGGGGTAGTGGTGCTATCATTTGTTGTGTCTGTACATGTAGTGGTGACAGTACCTGCATTGGTGCTTGTGGTGTCTGCTGAAATGATCCCATCCTGCCCCATGTATCCTCCCCACATGGGCGGTGCATATTGTGGTGATTGTTGACACTGCTATTGTTATTCTTGTGCGTGTGTGTTGAAGCAGTTTTTAACTGCCCCTCCCATCGCATGCTTGAATTATTTATTTTGTGCCTACTTGTCCTCATCTGCCTTTCTCTGCCCCTGTGTCATCAAATATTACACTCCCGGAGGTTCAGAAGGGTGAGTCCCCTCTTCCCTATGCTCGCGCTGGTTCAGCATCAGCTGACCCCTCGCATTTTCCCTTTCCTTCGTGCACACAGTTCAACTGTAGCCATGTGCTTTTAAAGCTATTCCTGTGTAAGTGCTGTGTATGTGTATCCTTAGCGATTGCTGCACGCTTCTGGAGAAGCCGCCTATGAGCAGCCATGGTCTTTTTAATTTACCTTCAGTACTTTTTAATCTTTGCACACTATGTTTTACTGACTTATTTCGGCATGGAAGCTCTGTGCACACAACAGGTGAAGGGGAGTCATTTCTGTATTGTGTGATACATTTTACCTCTATTCAATTCGAAAATTTCGATAGTCCGCTGTTCATGGAGCAAAATTTAGAAGATAATTGAACATTATTCAACTTCTGTGAGCCTTCTTGGCTCCACACCTTAGCCAGTGCACTCCACGTGCAATCCATCTTCACCAAACCGTTGCCTTCTCCGGCACACCCCCACAATCTTGCGCATGTGTCTTCCACACACCGCCTCTGGGTCACCTATTCTCCAAATCCAAAACCACACCACTATCTCCTCACCATCAAAACTTTGTGTCCTTATGCATCAATCTGAAGGTGACGTCACCAAACTAAAAACACAATGCAAATGAAAAGACAAATGTGCATACACAGAACAATAACCCATTTCTCCCAACCCCACAAAAATCCCAAAATAAAACCCCACAATCCCCACAGCTGTCTTCCTGTCTCAACTGGAACAAGGTAAACCACAATAAACTCTTATAATTGGACTGCACACACTGCGTCGCCTAGTGTGTGATACGCTCCTCACCAGGGGACCTTAACCAGCCAACTATCTTCCACTCACTGAACTAAACGCTCAATTAGCAGGGAACCTCATCTACTCATTGATCTATAACGTCAATTCATAGGAAATCCAGACCCCGTACATGAAATCACCATCCAGACCAATCAGCGCGGCACTCCTGTTCTAGACCAATCAGCGCGGCACTCCTGTTCTATGTGTAGGGAGTCACTACCCCACCCAATATGCTCAAAAACACAAGAAGGGACCACTGCCACCACCCCGGTCCCAACTACAATTCACGTGCCGATCACTACCAACGCGCTGAATTTTGTGACAATGTACAATCACCCACCACCCAATTTACAATCCCTCCCTCAGTTTCTACCCCAAAAAAAAAAAAAACACTTTAACATTTCTACTTTAAACATTTCCCCCCCTCAGAGCCCATGTTGCTGGTTTACTTACATTTTCCTATGCTGCACTGGCAGTTGCACCGCTGCTGGACACCCCCTCAATGCGCTTCACCGGACCCCTTCTCCTGCAGGGCTCTCACCCGCCCTCAAGCAGGGTATTTCCAAATGGCCCCCGAAGCCTTTAACCGGTTACGTGTTTTCCGGTGGTCTTCAGGTGCAGGCGAGGGTCCCACAGCTCCCTTGAGTCGGCGGCAGGGAGCTCAGTCCCCCGCAGGGCTTGCACAGGCAGAGCTCATTCACCCATGTTACAATGAGCAATGAGCCTCACAGAGGGCACCAACTTGTCGGGGAGAAGCTGGATCCCCCCCCCCAGGGCAGTGGGGGGCCAGCAGCCATACCCTCACCAGCTATGGGAGGCCCCAACACCTCCCATATGGCCCCCAGAAATGCAACAGAGTCCCAAGCAGGCAGCAGCATGTTTCAAATTGCATTTATTTCTAGGCAAAGAAAAAAGAAAAAAAAACAAAGAAAAGCACAGAGCATCGTGCATCGCGAGTTCAGGCGCCGTTTTCCCCGGGGCTGTCTTGCAAGTAAGTTTTATAATCACACTGCAGGCTGACCTCACAGAATTGGATCAGCTCCCAGAAACCTATCTCCTCCTGTTATTGGCTGCAAAGTGGTGGGTTACATATGTAGCCCTTATAGAGAGCCTGATAATTGGATATTAACCTCCTGCGTCAGTGGGTTGATTTAGCTGTGCCAGCCCCCATTACCTAATTCTAATCTTGTTGCAATGTGACTTTGTTCCCATAACTTTTAGCTGAACAAGCAGTTCGCACCTGGGCTCTGGCTTGTTACAAGTTATGTTTCAATGTTGTGCGTGTCCTTGAGAAAATGTCTTTCTTTCCCAGAAAGAAAAAAAGCACACTGGGTTGCCGTGATTTATTCGCATTTGTGGATAATTAAAAAATGTCTGTCTGCAGAAAACAATTTTATCTTGAATTTGCGGCCTTGGCAGTTCGAATGTTTTGCGAGGAATGTTGATAAGGCTCCCGCAGCCAGTGTTCAGTGAGTGAAATGAACTTAGCTGTAATTTTCCTGAAACATAGCTTTACACTGTGCATTTAGACCATGTTAATTCATATAGGCATTGGAAGCCTTTAAACAGGGATTTTTGTGTTTGTAGATTCTGATTTTGCAGGATTGATTCTAATGTAGCATAGAAGTTGCACTGTTGGTGAAGTGGGTGTGTTTCAGCATATTTGTCACCCATGGGTGCGCTGGGGCCTGGTTCAAATGATAAGTGCGCTCCTTGTTCTTCCTGGTGTTCTTCTATCTATGCGCTTGGGGTGCGGGGGCATGGATTTGGTCTCGATTTTCCCTCTTCAGGAGGATAGGGCCTTAGTGTGTATACACGGAAGTGACGTTGGACGTGTGGGCCGGTTCAAAAGGTGCATGTGGGACGTCATTTACTTGTACGTGCTTTTCATGGAGAGTGAGTGGGTGGATTCTGTACTTCTTGCCGGTTCACACGCGATTTTCTTCACAGCGTTTCCAGTTCGTATTCCCTGTTACCTCTGACAGCTTTTTTTCTGTTTTTCTGTTGGGCCTGTTTCCTCATACAGCGTTCACTTCTACTTTTGTCCTGTCTCCTCAGACAGCGTACAATTCTTCTTTTGGCGGGGGTGTTACCAACACGCACGTATTTTTCACGCACTTTTCATGGCAGACAGTGAGTCGCGCACATATTTACCATCTGTGCTTGCTCCGTGTGTCGTGTACCCCTTCAGAGGTCATTGTAGGCTGCGTGTGACATGCACACGTTCATTATTGTGTTTCTGGGTGCCACAGCGTAGTGCGGGTACATTTTTCCACGCACGTGGTCTACGAGGGGTAGCTGGTTTACTTACATTTTCCTATGCTGCACTGGCAGTTGCACCGCTGCTGGACACCCCCTCAATGCGCTTCACCGGACCCCTTCTCCTGCACGTTATTTTCTGTTTTTGGGGTGCCTGTGCATTGCGTGACCCGTCATCTTTCCCCAGGGGTCACATTCAGCCTTGATAGAGCACTAGGGTACGAATTCCATCTAGTACCCTACCCCTTTGACCCCCAATTGCCCAGGACAATATATTACTGCAACTCCCATACGCACAACAACACCAGTGCCATGGCTGGGAGGCGACCAAGCGGTAAGGGTGGCAAAGGTGGCCGAGCCTCAAGAGGTGGGCGTGGTGGGTGCAGTAGGGGACATGGCTTGGATTTCCAGGGTACCCCTATCCCCCATGTGTGGAGGACCAGTCAGGGAGACCCATGCTCCCCCCCATGGTTGAGGGAAATGTGGCTGACACCATCCCTGCTCAGCCCTTGTTGGACCTGCCCATTGTGGCACCTGAACTGGCACAGGGTGACTCCCAGGCTGAATTCCAGGTCGCCAAGTCTAGGCCACGTGTGGCGGTGCAAGTCGTTGTCACCAGGCCACGTGGATCAATGGCAGCTATGTCATCTGCTGCCCCGAGTAGGCAGGGTGGGGAGGCTGCAGGGGCAGCTGCAGTCCAATCCACCCCAGCTCTAACTCTCCCAGTCAGGACAGTGTTGGTCCCAGTACATCTTGATAACGTTGCCCCTGACTCCATCACACACCAGCCAATGCCAGCACCAAGGCCCATGGTCGGTGTGCATTCCCCCACTGCAACTGCCCAGTTCACCGGTGCTCCTGCACCTAGTGGCCAGAGTGGCGTAGGCCACTCAGGATCCCCACCACCTTCAAAAAGGAAGAGGAAGAGTGCTCGTCCAGTACAGGCTGATGCCCCAGACATGGCTACACAGTCTGGCACAACAAGGAAGCCTAGCTTCACTGATGCCGAACGTGATGCACTTGTGGAGTATGTGTCCGCACACGACTGCTAGATGCTGATAACTGCAGGGTGCAAGACCACACCTGCTCACCGTCAGGCACACTGGCAGACCATTGCGGAGATCATAAGTTCCCTTGGAAATGTGAGTCGCACAGCCAATGAATGCTACAAGCGCTGGAATGACCTAAAGCGCAGGGCAAAGCAAAAGCTGGACTCAGGTCATGCTGCAACTCTGGTGACTGGAGGTGGGTCCCCAGTAGAGGACATAGAACTCACTCCACATGAGTATGTTGCTGTGTCCTGTAAAGTTATTTAGCGGGTTACAACACAGAGTACAGCACAGAGTACAGCACTACTGCACAGGATCAATGTGTAGCATGTTTTTTTTTATGCAGTACCACTGCATGGGTTTGGTGCATTACTATGATGCAATAGTTTCAAGCTATGTGTTGCCAGTGTAACATGGACATATAAGTGAGGGCAGGTTATTCAGTCAAAAACGATTTTTACATATAAAATGCAAATCATTTTTTTTCACAGTTAAAAGCACACATTTGTACATTCAAAATGTGCACTATTTTTCACCTGAAATGCCTATGTTGCAAGAGACACATTTGAAAATTAATAAACTAACCTCATTAACAACTAACCTGATCATAACCCACTAATAATAATGTGTTCTCCAATGGAAAATGACAGGCTCTGAAAGTCATTATTTAAACGCACATTCAGTTTTTTTTTCTTTTTGCTCTGCTGCCCTGTACACAGTAACTGCAGGAAGCAAAGACCTCGAATAAGCAGGAAATCAGTTTGGTTACAGTTGCAACTGTATAAGCCAAGCCATTGTGTGCAGAGGGTGGTTAGGGCATGATAGAGTTTTATTGGTTAGGATCCTTTGGTAGGAGGTAACCAGAGTTTTCTTGTATAATCTTGAGGAAGAAGTGTGGAGAGAGACATCTTGACACAGCTCGGAGAAGGACTGAGTTGATAGCTGGGGATGCCTGATTCCTAAAGCAGATTCAACTTGGTTGCAGAGACTGGGATTCCCAGTCAACAAGTCCCAGTTTGAGTGACAGCAAATGCTTGTCCTTGCTGGGTGAACCCATCCAGAAGGCGACCAGCCAAAGAAGTTACATGCTGAATAAGCCTGGTAATTATCTCGCTGAAGTGTGGGGGCTGAGTGTGTGCGAAAATATTCAGTCAGTGTAGGAAAGGAGATTCCTGTGCTTTACCCACGTGTTTAATGTTGCAAATTGAATTCTTGTTCCCCGCTACTCTCTTCTCAGTGTATCACAAATAATGCTGTTACTGTGCTATTTAATTTATTTCTGTAAAAAGAGTGAGATCGTGTTTAAATGCAACTTTTATAATACACAAAAATATCTGAAAGCAGACGGGTGGTGTGTTTTATTTTCTCTTTCCTTTGTGCATTTACCAATACAGTGCTGATGATGTGGAGAGATGTTTAGACAGTGCAATTGTCATTTTTAAGATAGCTAAAAATAAGATTTGGTGGCAGTTGTGTGCATGCTTCCATTCAGTATATAAGTGTGTGTTTTCTGGACAGAACATAATAAGTAACTGGGTGTGAAATAGACTTTTGCTGAAGGTACATGAGTCAGCAAAAATAGAGACCCGGGACATAGTTCACTACCGTATATAAGTTAGTGAAAAATACCGCATGATAGCTCGCTGCCGTAGATAAGACAGCGAGAAATTGCCCATGGTGGCACACTAAAAATGAAAATGTGGTGTTCCTGAAATGCAAGCCTGAGGTCTCTCTAGTGATTACACGAAAAATCTAAACAAAAATAAGGGGTTCTGGATATTGGGGCCACAAATAAAACAAAGGAATTATGCTCACCAACCACGCATACCAACCACGCATACCAACCATGCATGTCTGTGTACTGAAATAATGCATATCCACTGTATTATTATTATACATAACCTAATCTGAATACAAGGAGTGATTGTTGCTAAATTATTTTCGGCGGTAAGAAAATACCGCCAGGCCCCAAATCTACACAAAATACCCAACAAATTTATGGTGCGTTGCAGGCCGGGAAACTGATCACAGAGCACCTACTGGGCGTGGCAAGTGTGTCTCACACTGCCATCTGTACATTAAAGGGAACCCATTTCATAATAGCAGTGTGTTACTAAAAACGATTTTCAGAATGTCACAAAGGGAAACCACATTCTCAGACCTAGTACAATATTTAGAGGCAAAGTTGTTTGCACATGGGACATGGTCGTCGAACAGTACCTTAGAATGGCATGACCGCATTCAGGGTGAGGTGCAGAAAGAAAAACTAGACAATATTTTTGCAGAAGGCAGCATAATTCAGGTCTGCCTTACAAGATTATTGAATGCAGCCGATAAAATGCTGAGAAAGACTGTTTAATACGGCTATGCGCCAAAATATGGTTTATTTTGACTAGGTCCCTGCGAATGCAAAAGGGAGAGCTACATCAGCCGTAGGTATTTAGGGGACATACCCCGGGCAGGATATCGGCCTGATATGTCAGGTATGAACAATAACCAGAGACAAAATCAAGATCAAAGAAATGATGGTCCCTACCAGACATTGGGGACACAGAGCAGATTTGATCCCAACACCATGATATATGGTAATCAGGATAGACCCTGATATGTGGATCGATTTACTGATAATGGGAATCAACATAGGGGCCAGTACCCACAATCTGAGAGACAGGACATGAGGCAAAACATGAACTACAATCCACGTCAGTACAATGATTCCCCACCAGGGGACTATAATCAAAGGATGGGTGCACCCCGCTCCCCTCCACAAATGAATCAAGAGTTCAGAAACCATCCCAACAGACATCAATCACCTGAGAGGTGTCAGAATAGATCCAATCAGGGGGAAAACAACCAATATCGACCTAGGCCACAGAAAGAGGATTCTTGAGAGATGGAAAGGTTCCAGTGCCTTGAGGCCCAAGTGAAAATGTTAGCTGAGCAAATAGGAAAGCTCTATACAGCGCAAAAACAACCATCTAAAGAGGGGGCTGATGGCCATAGCAATGACCGGGGGGCTTCTGAGAAGTGACTAAGTACCTATGACACCTGCAGTGCCAAAAAGACAGATTGCCCTGATGTAATTTTGCATAATGACTCTGTGATGCCTAATGATTTAAAAGTGAAAGCACCAATAAATGAACGTGTAACAGAAAATGCAAATACTTCTAAAAAAGAGGTACGGTTTAACCTAGAACTAAATCAAACATTGAAGATTTGTGCAAATAAAAAAGAAACACCGGAAATTCCAAAAGAACAAAGAGACAGATTTAAGAAAAATGATTCATGCATGGGGAATACCAGTGAACAGGGAGTAAGTGGGAATGCTATAGCTCCTTCCCAGGGCAAGCAAAACAATGACCAAACACAGGCAGAAAAAGGAAATACTCAAAAGGAGGATACAGGTCAATCACCTGAAGAATTCTTTGAGCCACATATTTTTGAAGAGGCTGAAAGGGCTGGTACCACACTAAATGATCACAAATGCACAGAATTAAACAATGACAAATTGCTGAATGATGTTGTTACACATGTTCAGTTGGAAGGTTGTAATGTGGTCCCTGATGTTACCCAGATGGATGGGCGAACAGTGGCCACACTCCAAAAATCTCTGATCATGGAGAAATTAATAAAGTCTCTCGCGCAGAAATGGGTAAAAAGGAGGGAAAAATGTCTTTCCATTTACCAATGTGCTTAGCCAAAAGTGAAAAAGGCCTGAGAAAGGTGAGCCCTGAAATCAGTAAGAATTCACACTTCTTATGTGTAATAGAGGAAGTTGAGGACAGATATTATGCACCCATCACTGTAGAAGAAAAATGCCAAACATTTGCTATGATTGACACTGGCGCACAGGCCACAATTATGTCCAAGGAGCTGGTAAAGAGTATCAATGAAGGGAGACCCCCACAGAATCAGATCACAGTGAAGGAAAATCAAGGTCCAGTGTATAACTTTAATGGGGAGGAGGTGCCCATCATAGGTGTAACTGAGGTTGACATAAAAATAGGAAAGAACAGAATGAAACAAGAGGTATTGATCACATCTATTTGTGAAATTCCATTTCTGATGGGGACAGATTGCCTGAAAAGATTGTCTCCTCTCATAGATGGGGTGAATGGAGTGCTATGGTCCTTAACCAAGAAACCATTGAGACCTAAGAAACTAAAATCACAAAACAGCAACATAAATGAATGTCACACCGTTGCCAAAACAAATCATGCTGTGGAGGTATATCTCCAGAATAGTTGCATACCTAGCGTCACTGTTATATTAATGTGTCAAGACAAAATGCAGAGCGACAATGAAAGACTACCGGTACAAATATACTTAGACCCAAGGAAAAATTGGCAGACTGCCATAGATGAGCACACATTACATTTTTATTTAAAAGAGAAAACAATCAAACAGAATATTGCTCCTAAAACAGATTCAGAAAAACACATTACCACTCTTGCTGAAATACACATGGAAGATGAGCAGCCATGGGTTCATGTTGGTATAAATGACTGTTTTAAAACAATAAAAGCCACTTTAGCGCTTGAACAGGAGAGGAGTTTCATTAATGAGAAATTCTTACAAAAAATAATGGAGAGGGAGGAAATCCCGAAATTTAGGATTAAAAACCAATATGTTTCTGGGTTGGACAGTCCAGACTTTGAAAACCGAATTGCAGGCAGATGCATGCTTACAATTAGCATTGGGCAGAAAACAATTTACCATATTGTATGGATAGTGAGTGGAGCACAACAGGACTTTTACATGGGCAATGACATCATGCACAGAATGTGTATAGTGTTAGATTTCCTTAATCAAAAAATATGGTCACGCCTAGGTGGCCCAGCACCTGAATTTGAAGACAAAAGAAGGGCTTATCATTGTGCACAACTGGTTCCTTATGCAATCAAATTACAAATGAGGAAAGATACTATTATTCCTGCATTTACAAAACAGTTTGCAATAACACTGAAATGCAAAAATGGACAGCAGATGAAAGACTCTGATGCATTTGTATGCCTGCATGAATCCATAAAACAGCAAGGCCTGGATTATGAATACATTCCATTGGAAGATATTGGTGAAGGATCTGTAAAAATTATGGTAAATAATAAGGGTTGTCAGGATATTAATTTAGAGGAAAACTCCCCATTAGGAATGGCCATACAAAAATCACATTATGCGGCAGATTTAAATAACATGGTGATTGGAAATATCCCTGAAAAGTATGTAGATGCCAAGGGTGAGTTGCCAGAACACCTGGACTCTCAGCCCAAAGGAATATTTAAAATTCATTCTGTGTATCCTTATGATTCAAATGAGACAGTGTGCTGCCATCAAGAGGATTGCATAACATTTAATTTAAATGAAAATGAAACAGAAAATCAGCCCATTGAAGTGGAAGCTGATATGCCAAAATATTTAAAAGTGGCAGCTTTATAAAAAGACACAGTCACACAGTTAGAGGAAAGCGCCGAGATTCCCTTACCAGAAGATTTTCCAGAATTTTCCAAAATGGTAGAAGAACAGATCTCCTTAGCGGATGCGTGTGACAACGATGAAGATAGGAACGAACTGAGAAAGATATTTATGGAATTTAAAGATGTATTTGCAAAAGTTGCTTATGATTGCAGTTTAACTGATTCCGGAAGGGTGTGGCAGAAGCCCAGTATTTGTTCGCCAGTATAGACTACCGCTGGCATGTTTAGAATCATTAGCAGAGATTATAAAGAATTTGGAAGCTCGGGGAATCATCAGGCCCATTCATAGCACATCCAATACACCTATTTTAGGTGTGTTAAAGCCAAATGGTCAATGGCGGCTATGTGCAGACTTGAGGGAGTTAAATAAAAGAGTGCCAGTATCCAGATGGCCACTGCCATTCATTGATCAGGGCCTAGCTCAGGTACATGGTTCAAAAGTGTTTACCACATTAGATCTCACCTCTGGATATTGGTGCGTGCCATTGGCAGAGGAGATACAGAATTTATTTTCCTTTACATTTGACAGGACTCAATATGCCTGGCTTAGAGCTCCATTCGGGTACATTAATAGTGGGAGTGAATTTGGCATATTTTTGACAAAGGCCATGCCAGATGCAGCGGAAAGAGGAACCATAGTTTATGTGGATGATGTCCTGATAAAAAATGAAAGCCTGAAAAGCCATTTTTATGAAATAAGACATGTGCTTGGCCAATTGCAGAAAGCAGGCGCCAAAGTGTCTTTACAAAAAGCACAATGGTGCAAGAAAAAAGTGAACTTTCTAGGCCATGAAGTGACTGAACATGGGCTAAATCCACAAAAGAAAAAATAGAGGCCATACAAAAACTAAAGGACCCTAAACATGTGAAAGAGGTAAAACGTTTATTAGGGATGACAGGCTATAACATGAAAGTTCATTGAAAATTATGCTGAAATTACTCAACCATTGCCTAAACTGCTTAAACTGAATACACCCTGGATATGGGAAAAAGAGCAGTCTGAGGCAGTAGCTAAATTGAAGGAATGTCTTGTAAAGGCACCATGTTTAGCATACCCCATAAAGGGTAGGGATTTCTTTGTAGAAATAGGGTTCTCTGAACATTGTATGTCAGCAGTGTTATCACAAAAACATGATGTGAATCACAAAACTATTGCATATGCAAGTAAAGCATTTTCCCAAGTTGAAATGAAATTCAATGAATGTGAACAGGCCCTATTAACCACTGTGTGGGCACTACAACATTTCCGCCCTATTGTTCAGGGAGAAAAGGTGATTATTGAAACAAATCATCAACCTTTGCAGTTTTTAGAGAGTAAAAGAATTAGGTCAGGTAATCTAGCGCAGTCCAGAATCACTTCATGGACGTTGGCATTACAAGGTTTTCCTGTAGAAGTGAGATATGGACAAAATAAAAAGAGCCCAATTGCTCAAGGGTTAGCTGACTTACATGACTGTGCAGCTGAACAAGTATGAAACGAAATGGAAGTGGAACCTAGTTTGCAGGAATTTGAACAATCACCACACAAAGCTTTTGATGAAAAAACATGCAAGGATCTGCCAACTGTATATGTGGATGGTTGTGCTTTTCACATTGAAAATGACAGTAATAAACAATTAGTGTCAGGAATAGGGAATGTCTGGTTGAAATATGAAGGCGTCCCCAGTGTAGGGATAAGGATTGGAGCTAGAAGCAGTGAAGTGGCGGAATTGGTGGCCATTTATAAAGCAATTGCTACTGCAGTTGACAATAAATTCAGTGAAATTGTCCTGGTGACTGATTCTGACTATGCACGAAATAGCTTTGTGGAGTATTTACCTGGCTGGAAAGCAAGAGGCATGGTTACATACAACAAAAAGCCACTTAAACACTTAAAAATGATACAAGCTATAGACAAAATGGTGTCAGAAAATGATTTGACAATATACTGGAGAAAAATTTGTGGGCATTTAAAAACACCAGGAGAGGATAAGGAGGGAAATGATAAGGCAGACCACCTGGCTAAAATTGGGGCTGTGATGGGAGAATTGCTACCTATAGATGATTTACTGCGTGAAATACAAATTGATGCAGTAACACGTTCTAAAGCACCAAAGGAGGTAGATCAACCAGTGGTACAGTGGGGTCATGATATGCCAGACCAAGATTTGATTGAGGCACAAAAGAATGATCGAATTTTGGGAATCTATTATAACCATTTGATAGATCCTGAACAAAACCCTTTAACAGAAAATGATTGTATGGGAAAAGAAGAGTTGAGGGTGCTATTAAAGAATAAAAAACAAGTTAGACTGCAGGATGGACTCATGATTAGGGAGTCCATAACAGGACAAATACAGTGGGTGGTACCCCTTTCATTCAGAGGGCTAATGCTACAACATGCACATGATGCAATAACTGCAGGCCACAGAGGTTCACAAAAAACATTGGAAATACTAAAAGATTATGCTTACTGGCCACATATGTCCCAAGATGTGGAATTATATACTAGAGGATGTCTAGTATGCGCCCAATTTAAACCTGCTTCACCAATGCATAGAGCCCCATTGATGAAAAGAGGCCTAACTCTTCCATGGTCAGATTTGCAAATAGACTATGTAGGCCCTTTAAAAAAGTCGAGCAGAGGAAACCGTTACATTTTAAGTGTGATATGTTTGATGTCGAAGTGGATTGAATGTATTCCTGCACCAGATTGTAGTGCGCAAACAGCAGCCACATTGCTGGTCAACCATGTGTTCTCAAGGTTTGGGTTGCCACAAAGAATTGAGTCAGACAGAGGAAGTCATTTCACAAGTACTCTAATGAGTAAGGTATGGCAAATACTGGGTGTGAAAAGGAAACTACATATCGCATATCGGGCAGCCTCTTCAGGTGGAGTTGAACGGAGCAATAGGTCTGTTGTGGACATATTAAAGAAATTTGTGGCAGAAGCAGGTTCCAGCTGGGATTTACGTTTACCGTTGGTTTTGATGGCAATCAGATCAACTCCTGCCAAAGCAACAGGTATTAGTTCACATGAGGTCTTAACAGGTAGGGAAATGGTGTTACCACAACACCTACTATACAGAACACATGAGCAGACACTTGTGAGTGCATCCACAGTTCATGAGTACATTGATGAATTGAGGAAGCATTTGCAACATGCATTTGCTTTTGTGCAGAGAAATCTAGAAAGAGCTGCTGACAGTGCAAAGTCATACTACGATAAAAGAACATCAGTGAGAGAATACAGTGTAGGGGATCAGGTGAATAAGTTTCATTTTGGAAAAAGTAAACAGAAAAATTCTAAATTTCTAGCAGCCTGGCAGGGGCCATTTCGAATTATAGATAAGGTTTCTCCTGTAGTTTATAAAACTTTAAAGACTGAAGGTGAAACAGTAACTGAACAGTTTGTGCATGTGAATCAGATCAAGCCATGCCATCCCAGACATGAAATTAAACGCCTTAAGCGTGTAGAAACAGATAATATCCCTTGAATATAAAAAAGTGAAATAAGTGGGTTGAGACAGAAGGCAGTGACAGAGAAGTTTAATGAAGATGGTTGATTATAAGGGCATATAAACACTGTAATATATGTAAATATATATAAAATATAAATAATATAAAAAGTAAATAAATAAAAAAAAATAATGGAAGCTCATGGTCGGTGTGCAGAATGAAAATGCATTAAATATTGAATGTTGTTTTATGTATGCTTGTTCTCTATAACATGTGTTTAATTTTAGAAGGCGAAAGAAAAAGGGCGAAATATTTTACAAGGCTTGTTTTATTTTGGCAAAAGGGTGAAATTAGTATTGTGCTATATACTTAATCTGTTTCTTTTCTATTTGATTTAGAATATTAACATATTTGTACCGGAGGTCACGGGAGACGATGGAGTCCTGGAGTCCCCTGGATGAAGACCAAAAGATGCCTGCCTATGGGTGGAGGTGAAGACAAAATAACCGGAATGCCAAAGAAAAGATGACTTCTATAGAAAAGGATCCAAGAGTACCAAGATGAAAGAGTACCCGAATGAACCAAAAGAGGCAGACAAGTGTCCTGGCATATGGAGTTCCACGTATTTATTATTTGAATTAATTGTTTTAATCTGTTATGTTAATTATTTGTTTTAGTTAGTTGTTTTATTTTATTATTTTCAATTGACTTCAAGTATAAAATTGAAACACTGGACTATGGACACTTCCATTGGGAAGGCACATGTAGAACATTTTATAAGAATTGATGAATTCAGATGAATTTTAATACTATGTTGATTGAACAGTGATTTTTCAATTTTCATCTTCACAACAAGAATGTTGATTGTATTGGATTGTTATATTTTGAAAGAAGAAAAGGAGCAAGTTGGATTTTTTCCAATTGTGGCTCGGATTAGCCAAATTCTCAAAAAAAGGAGGGGATATGTACGCTTGTTTGTTGTGTTTTTGGATTACAGCGCCACTACACAGGATCAATCTATAGCATTTTTTTCATGCAGCACCATGGGTTTGGCGCATTGCTACAATGTGGTACAGCAAGACATGTGTTATTGAACATTTTTTTTAATGCATTATGCAGCGCCACTGCATGGGTTTGATGAAATTGCTTCAAGCTTTGTGTTGCCAGTGCAACATATGGATATGTAAATGAAGACAGGCTACAAAGGTTAAAAACAAACCATTTTCTCAATTAAAAGCGCATTTTATTTTTCATATTCAAAATGCACACAATTTTTTTTTGCTTTTCATCTGAAATGCCTATGTTGCAAGAGACACATTTGAAGATTAATGAACTAATATAATTAACCGTACTAACATGATTCTAACTACTTAATAATATAATGTGTTCTCCACTGCAAAATGAGGCAGGCTGAAACTCATTTCAGACTGTGTGCAGATTTTTTTTTTCTTCTTGTTTTTCTGTGCTGCTTTGTCCACAGTATTTGCAGGAAGCAAGGATTCGAATTGCAGGAAATCAGTTTTGTTACAGTTGCTTACTGTAAAAGATTTCTATTGTGTGCAGAGGGTGGATAGGACATGATAGAATTTTATTTTTTATATTAGGATCCTTTGGTAGGAGGTAACCAGAGTTTTCATGTATAATCTCGGGGAAGAAGCTAGCAGACGACATCTTGACACAGCTCGGAGAAGGACTGGGTTGATAGCTGGGGATGCCTGATTCCTAAAGCAGATTCAATACTGCTACAGAGGCCGGGATTTCCAGTCAACAAGCCCCAGTTTGAGTGACAGCAAATGCTTGTCCTTGCTGGGTGAACCCCTCCAGAAGGCGACCAGCCAAAGAAGTTACATGCTGAACAAGCCTGGTAATTATCTCGCTGAAGTGTGGGGGCTGTGCGTATGTGTGCGAAAATATTCAGTCAGAGTAGGAAAGGAGATTCCTGTGTTTTAACCACATGCTTAATGTTCAAATTGAATTCTTGTTCCTCGCCACTCTCTTTTCATTTTGTTACAGATAATGTTGTTACTGTGAGTTTTCCATTTATTCATGTATGCTTATTTTCTTTTTAACCTGTGTTTAATTTCAGAAAAAAAAATGTTTTAATTTTGGCAAAAGGGTGAAGTTAGTATTGTGCTATATACTTAATCTGTTTCTTTTCTATTTTGATTTAGAACATTAACTATTTATACCGGAGGTCACGGGAGACGATGGAGTCCTGGAGCCCACGTGGACGGATTCCGGGAAAGCCCCGAGGGGGGGCGAAGACCAAGGCTGCAAAGCGATCAGCAGTGAAGATGACACCAACAATATGTTTAATCATGAAGATATTTGGAGGGATCTTCAAAAATTCAGAAGCACAGGTTGTCATTGAACCTGGACCAGCATCTGGTATCGCGGTGGAAGAGGCACCAGGATTCATCATGAGTGATAGAAGGATGATTTTCCAAAATATCTACATACCATTGAATCCTGAGATTTTGATTGAAAAACATTTGAACAATACCGGAATTATAATTGACAGACTAAAGAGTGGCTGGAAATAAGAAAAGAGGACGCTAAGCAGTCGATAAGAGATATATTGATGCAATTGGAGAAAACATTTATGAATTCAGCAGACATTAAGAAGAGGAGAGGAAAGAGAGGTGCAGTGATGCTCGCGATATCATTGGTAATGTCTATAGTTGGAGCCATAATAGGTACCACAATATCAACAGCCAATGCTATTTCGGTAGGAACACTGAGTACTAAAGCGCAACAACTGAGTATTGACCTAGAAATAATACAAACAACATTACATGGGATTAGAGGGGGACTGGATGAACAAGTAAGATTCATAAATGAAACTGCAATCATTCTAAATGAACAAGCCAATGTGATGCAACGGGCAACAAAGCTAATTATTAAGCATGACAGAACTTTAAATGAAATATTGAACATAATGAGTCCTGTTGATAGACTATTAACAAATTATATTAGAGAAGTTCAAACTGCAGTTTCACAATTGATTCGAGGACATATCCCCTTGTATTTTGTTTCGCAGGATATTATTCATCAAATGATAGAAAGATTGACCAGCAGGGAAATTGATGTGGTACAGGTAAAAATTGCATTTGAAATGGGTAATGCGATGCCATTATATGTGGACCTGGAAAGGTTGGAAATTGGATTTCTACTATGCATACCATATGTAACTCCTGAAATTATTTATCAAACGAAGTGGGTACACAACGTGGGATTTTGGCAAGAGGACATTTATTAAGATTAAGTAAGACTCCAGAAGTGGTGGCATTTCAGTCATGGGAGCCTGAAGTTTATTTAATACCAAATTTGGAAACATGTGTCAAATTTAAAGAACAAAATTATATGTGTCCAGGTAAACCATTTGTTCCTGATGCCACAGATGCTATTTGTGGTTTGAAATCTGACCCAAGTATATCAGAAGGATGTGAGGTGATTATTAGCAACATGGGGAGTGAAGAACTGGCACAGGCTAAGATGGTCAGAGGTAAATGGCTGGTCAGCACCTGCTTAAAGAACATGACAGTAGTACATTTGAACCATGGAACATACGTGGTTAAACAGGTGAAATATAATGTTTTTTATTTACAGGTTCCAAAGGATACAATTGTGTCAATTGGAGGGTTAACATTGTTTCATGTAACAAACAATATTTGGGAAAGCCAAGTGGAAAATATCGATTTTTTTCAAAGGGACGCTTTTCCAATAGATCCGGATGTGGAGTTTTTATTGAATCACAAAGAAAAACATGTTATAAAAATGAATCTGAGGAAAAACAATATTACAGTTAGTAATCTGGGGATAATAGAAGTGGAAAGATTTAATTGGGGAACCTGGGGGGAACGCTCAATAGTGGGTTTTGCTGTCCTGGTGCTAAAAATGGGTGGTTGATTGATTGTGCTATCAGTAAAAATGAAAATGTTGCTGATTTTGGTAGCTACATCAGGAAGAGAAAGATATCCGAATACACATGCATTTTAAAAGAAGGATGGGGGAAAACTTGTTTTTTTTTAAATTGTCTTGGATCGTAGCCAAGTTCTAAAAAAAAAGGAGGGTATGTAAGGTTATTTAGCGTGTTACAACACAGAGTACAGCACAGAGTACAGGATCAATGTATTACATGTTTTTTTTTTTATGCAGTACCACTGCATGGGTTCGGTGCATTACTATGATGCAATTGTTTCAAGCTATGTGTTGCCAGTGTAACATGGACATATAAATGAGGGCAGGTAATTCAGTCAAAAGCGATTTTTACATATAAAATGCAATTCATTTTTTTTTCACAGTTAAAAGCACACATTTGTACATTCAAAATGCGCACTATTTTTCACCTGAAATGCCTATGTTGCAAGAGACACATTTGAAAATTAATAAACTAACATCATTAACAACTAAACTGATCATAACCCACTAATAATAATGTGTTCTCCAATGGAAAATAACAGGCTCTGAAAGTCATTATTTAAACGCACATTCAGTTTTTTTTTTCTTTTTGCTCTGCTGCCCTATCCGCAGTAACTGCAGGAAGCAAAGACCTCAAATAAGCAGGAAATCAGTTTGGTTGCAGTTGCAACTGTATAAGCCAAGCCATTGTGTGCAGACGGTGGTTAGGGCATGATATCATTTTATTGGTTAGGATCCTTTGTTAGGAGGTAACCAGAGTTTCCTTGTATAATCTCGAGGAAGAAGTGTGGAGAGAGACATCTTGACACAGCTCGGAGAAGGACTGAGTTGATAGCTGGGGATGCCTGATTCCTAAAGCAGATTCAACTTGGTTGCAGAGACTGGGATTCCCAGTCAACAAGTCCCAGTTTGAGTGACAGCAAATGCTTGTCCTTGCTGGGTGAACCCATCCAGAAGGCGACCAGCCAAAGAAGTTACATGCTGAATAAGCCTGGTAATTATCTCGCTGAAGTGTGGGGGCTGAGTGTGTGCGAAAATATTCAGTCAGTGTAGGAAAGGAGATTCCTGTGCTTTACCCACGTGTTTAATGTTGCAAATTGAATTCTTGTTCCCCGCCACTCTCTTCTCAGTGTATCACAAATAATGCTGTTACTGTGCTATTTAATTTATTTCTGTTTAAATGCAACTTTTATAATACACAAAAATATCTGAAAGCAGACGGGTGGTGTGTTTTATTTTCTCTTTCCTTTGTGCATTTACCAATACAGTGCTGATGATGTGGGGAGATATTTAGACAGTGCAATTGTCATTTTTAAGATAGCTAAAAATAAGATTTGGTTGCAGTTTTGTGCATGATTCCATTCAGTATATAAGTGTGTGTTTTCTGGACAGAACATAATAAGTAACTGGGTGTGAAATAGCCTTTTGCTGAAGGTACATGAGTCAGCAAAAATAGAGACCCAGGACATAGTTCACTACCGTATATAAGTTAGTGAAAAATACCACATGATAGCTCGCTGCCGTAGATAAGACAGCGAGAAATTTCCCATGGTGGCACAGTAAAAATGAAAATGTGGTGTTCCTGAAATGCAAGCCTGAGGTCTCTCTAGTGATTACACAAACAATCTAAACAAGAATAAGGGGTTCTGGATATTGGGGCCACAAATAAAACAAAGGAATTATGCTCACCAACCACGCATACCAACCACGCATGTCTGTGTACTGAAATAATGCATATCCACTGTATTATTATTATACATAACCCAATCTGAATACAAGGAGTGATTGTTGCTAAATTATTTTCGGCGGTAAGAAAATACCGCCAGGCCCCAAATCTACACAAAATACCCAACAGACCTACGTCACAGAGGAACAGATCCAAGGCGTGGGAGAACTGCCAGATTACGAGGCACAGTCCGGTGAGTGCACATGCATGTGTGTGTGATCCATGTGTATGTAGTGTGTGTGTGGGGTTCTGGTTGAGTGGCAGGTGTGGGTGTGTGTGCCTGAGTGGATTGGGTCACCCATGTGCTTCGCCAAATCATTCAGCGTCCCTGGATTTGTGTATTACAGTATCCCTTCTGCCCACAGTAGACATTTTGCACAACATCACGCCAGTTGCCCTTGGAGTGGCATCTTGCACCTACACAGTTCCGTATTTTCCTGTGTTCATTCAGGCTGATTGTTTCAATTCCACCTCTTTTACTACGCATTTCTCTGCCCTATTGTCACATATTTGACATGCCTATGGTACATGACATCTGTGTGATGGCACTGCTAGCCAGCATGCAACTGATGTGCTGCTCTCCCATCTTGGTGTCATCAGTCTCTGCCATTTGCATCCCCTCCAAACTCAGTGACAGTGCATGCATGGGAGGGTTGTTGTCATGTGGGACAAGTGTCAATCAAGTACTGGTTCTGTAGCTTGTCTGGCATAATTGTGTGCCATGGTGCTAATGCCTGTTTCCATTTTTTGTCTTCCATGTTTTTGCAGGGGATGACACACTTGATGATGTTGAGGGTGAGGCGATGGTGCAGACTCAGGAGGGATCTCCGGTACGACCGGGCACCAGTAGGGGACGTGGTGTGGTGGTGGGTGAGAACGCTCCCTTGCTGCAGACCATTCTGTCCCGGGGTGTCCCTAGCTGCACCTCCGCAGAGCTCTATTCAGGTGTCAATTCGGATGAGACCTATGTGACATCGCAGGTAAGACTTTCTGGAATTTATTCTGTTCTGTCGAACCCACCTGCACCAGGGGTGGAGCCCGCCATGGGGATGTCAGTGTTGGTAGTTCCGCCTGTGGTGGTTACGGATGCAGGGCCACACTCCGCAACATCTGATCCTGTTCCTCGGCCAGCAGATCAGAGGGGGAATGCAGTCCTGCAGCCTCAGGCAGTGCTGACACAGCAAGGTGCAGTTCGCCTTGCCCACGGCAGGTGTGGTACCCGGCATCGCGGTGGCTGTCTGCCACCAGGCAATACCGCATGGGAGCTATCCATACATAAGTGATGGCAAACCAACAGGCAGCATCATCTGAGATGATGGCACAAGCAATGGAGAGGGTGGCCACTTCCATTGTCCCCCCGGAAAGGCAGATGGAGCATGTACAGCAGGCAACAGACTCCATTTGCTAATCAGTCAGAGAGGGCATGTTGGCGTCCGACAGGGACAGGCGGGCGGCACTGGAGACTCTACGCCAATCTATATCTATAGAGTCCCAGGGCCACAGGGAAGCCCTGAGGGTGGAAGTCCATGACCTCAGGGAGACTCTTGCTGATCTTGAGGCTTCCACGAACAGGATGACAGAACAGCTGCTGGAGCG
The DNA here is from genome assembly GCF_040938575.1 of Ambystoma mexicanum. Classification (NCBI taxonomy): domain Eukaryota; kingdom Metazoa; phylum Chordata; class Amphibia; order Caudata; family Ambystomatidae; genus Ambystoma; species Ambystoma mexicanum. The sequence goes on from NC_090929.1 coordinate 1,351,502,475, forward strand.
GGTCACACGTACCCTCTCAGCAGAGATGCAGGCAACTCGGGAGGAGGTCCGGGCAACTCGTCAGGTGGTGCATGGGGACCTCCGCACCATAATCCTCCTGAATGAGACCTTCCACACCCGCATGCTTGCTGCCATGGAGGACCAGACTAGGGCTTTGCGTGGGCTGCCTCCCATAGCACCAGCACCTCCTGTGGTGGCAGCAGCACAGGGTGATGAGAGCGAGCACAGCGATTCAGATTCTCCCACATAAGCGTAGCTGTGTAGGCCATGAGCCCATGGAGGTGTTTTATTTTCCCAACATCCACACAGGTCGGCTGTTGGTGTGCATCTTGTCCTCGGACCTCCTGGGTGGCCTCCCCCACCCCCCCTGGCCCCCACATGGCCATTTTTGATTATTTATTTTTTTTGGCAGTGTGTTGCCTTGTGTGCCTCCCATGGGCATCCACTGTATTCCGGCTGGGCACATGCAGGCTTGTCCTGAGTTTGGGTTACATGCTTGGGTTCGAGAGTCACACACCCCTCCTGCTTCCCATTTCCATGGGCTTGCAAAGGGTGTGCCCAAGTGACAGTGATTTACACAGTGACGTTGGACTCCCACGACATGTGTGGGTAGTCTGTAGTCAATACTGTGTATACATTCCTATTGCATATTGTTGTTGTATTGTACACCTCATGGTGTATTGATATGTGTTTGTGCATCCATGTCTCCCTCCAATTTTGCAGGGTCATTCCTCATGTCTTCACAAGGCCGTCTACTTTGGGGATGGAGTTCGTGTTGTAAGCAGTGCACTTCAAGATGTGCGTGGCACCAACACTGTACTGTTGTAAGTGGGCGTGTTGTAGGCGAGCGTGTGCAATTTCCCGCGCACCCCTGGAATACACGTACCCCGCTCCCCCAGGCCGGGTCGCATGTGAAACCACCCCCATGCCCCTGAAATCCACGTACCCCGCTCCCCCAGACCCGATCGCGTGTGTAACCAGCCGCAGGCCCCTGTAATCCACGTACCCCTCTCCCCCAGGCACAATCGCGTGTGAAACCACCCGCCGGCCCCTGTAATCCACGTACCCCGCTCCCCCAGGCACGATCGCGTGTGAAACCACCTGCAGTCCCCTGTAATCCACGTACCCCGCTCCCCCAGGCACGATCGCGTGTGAAACCACCCGCAGGCCCTTGGAATCCACGTACCCTGCTCCCTCAGGCCTGATCGCGTGTGTAACCACCCGCAGGCCTCTGGAATCCACGTACCCCGCTCCCCCAGGCCCGATCGCGTGTGAAACCACCCGCATGCCCCTAAAATCCACGTACCCCGCTTCCCCAGGCCGATCGCGTGTGAGGCCACCCGCAGGCCCCTGGAATCCACGTACCACGCTCCCCCAGGCCCGATCGCGTGTGAAACTTCCCACCACCCCTGAAATACACGCACATGATATTTTTGACACAGCGGGTGTCCGTGTTTGTCGCGTACCCCTTTGCACATCATTTGCCCTGGAGGGCCACAGTGTGGGTCAATCTTCATGGTTGTTTATCCGCTTTTTTGTTAGCGCACTTTTCGGCGCACATATGTTTCATCCGCAGGGACGCTACCGCCTGCTTTCGTGTGGCGAACATGTACGGCCCTGTGCGCGTCTTTGGCCGTGCGCTGGTTTGCCCTATTCAATTCCATGAATACGTGTTGTAGACGAGCGTGTGGGTGTTCCGCGCACTTGCCTCCTGTACTTTCCCTGTGACGCCCACATTTACTCGAGTTGTTCCCCATTCCGCTTGTCACGCCCCATGTTCCGCCTACTTTTGCTGTGTGCGCCGCGCTATGTGCGCTATCACTGTGGCCTTAGTGCACGCCGTAAGATGGCATGTGCGCCGGCCTGCGCCGCGCACTTTTTCATCGCACATCCCACATTTTTCTCATGCACGGACTTCCATGAATAGTTGTGCGCTGCTTTCCCTGCGATATTCGCACATGCACTGCGATTATCGCTATTTCACAGCGAATCGCACAATATTGCACGCTTGCGCAGGATTTTTCAGCGCACATTATTTCCATGAATCGGCCTGTATATTTTTCCAGCAACAGTGGTTTCCCATCCAGGCAGTAACTGGGAGGAACCATGCTTATCTTCAATGAGAGAAAAGGGTAAACCCCCTATGGCACATTGCCTAATAATTGAACCAACGTTACTAGACTACTTAGAGAAACATGGTGAAGGGGGATGGACTTCCTCGCTTTGAAACTAGGCAGGGTTGGTCCCGGTTACTGCACGGATGGGAAACTGTCCACAGTCCCGAATCTTGTGTGTTTTATTAGTTATAAATATTTCATAACACACAACATCCGCTTTATTTAATTTTAAACCCTGCTACTGTCTGTCCTTGAAAGTTTTGTACTCAGAGACCATTTGTTTGCCTTTTGCTGAATTGCATTCTGGTATTTGTATTCTGCCAGTCAAGAGGGGTGGGGGGAATGGCACAATTGTACACTTTTTGCCTAACCTAGTTCAATAAGGATTTATAAGTTTGAGTGACACTATGGAATGTGTACTTTTAAAGTTGTCTTTATAAAACAGAGTATTGCTGAAAGCCAGACATGAGGTGAGGAGGGGAAAAGATGAGAATTCAAGTTAGTCATGAGTATTTGCCCACAATGTGGCAAGAGAGTTTTTAATCCGTTGACACTGATGCAGTTATTCTCCCCTGATTGCGGCTACCTTTCAGGGCACAAGTAAAGGACACATGTGGGAGAAGAGTGTAACTTTTTTTCAGATGTTGGACACAACACATCTGGTTTATTGTGGTTGGCAAGCATGCTCAAATATTTGGCTACCCGGATTTTACTCAGGTTTTCAAGTTCCCAGTTCAGATGCTTACCCACAAGAGCACAAGCACTTGTTTCGTATTGGGATCATTTTTGTCAGGAAATATTTCACTACAGATTGCTGGGTTCAAAAGGTGAACACCTTTTATACTTTGCCAGCATATTTATTGGAATATTAGGATTCCCACGATGTTGCCACTGCGTTCACAATTAATTAGATGATTGACAATCTTTCAATTTGTTTCTTCCATTCGCCCAGCACACTTAATCTTGCCTTGATAAACACCCTTGTGTGGTTGAAACACGTGTCAGCACTCTTAGTGACAATAAAGACCTAATGACACAATATCAGAGAAAGTGTGCTCCCTCTATCAATTGTGACCAAACAAATTGAAATAATGTGAATCATCTTGTAATTAACTATGTATGCAGCATCAACATCATGGGAATCCTACCAAAACTCCCTAATCTTCTGCCTGGGGCATATGCCCCATCGGATTCCTACAACCGGCTGCTTGTACATAACTCTTTGAATTGCATAAATTCAGCGCGGTAGGTAAATGTTCCTGGTGCTATCACCCCTTGTCTATTTATTGGACTATTTCCTCTCTCAGATTATTTTCTGGTATTCATTATTTTTTTAATAAAAGTCTGATGCTATTTTGACTTGTACACTTTCTTCTGTAGGGATGGTCAAATTAACTACATTTGTATATTTCACTTTAAGATATATGTTCACTTACCTTGCGCATAGTCATGGGTGTCGGCTTTTGATTTTTGCTATGGGTGCAGAAAGTACCTGGGCATATGTTATTCATGCAGCTGGTTATTTTTTTCCTGTATCCAGTGCTTAAATGTGGATAGTTGGGGTTGTGCAATGTATCACAAAAGTCACCAGGAGACCGGCTATAAAACAAGGGGTTTTGAGCATGCTGCTTAACCAAAGTGTTTGGTCCATGGCAAATAATGTAATCTCACGGCACATTGCCTAAAAAACATTGTGAGTTCTTAAAGACTGCAATCTTTTCTACATAACAATACCATTGTTAAAAAAGGACAAAATCAGTTTGTGATTGATGAATGTCTTTGAGCATTGGGTTGCAAGTGTTTTAAAATATAGAGTGGCTGCGCCCACCGAGCATGGCCGAAAGCAATGGCTAGTGGTTTGGTGGTGTTCGGCCGTGCCTACCCGCCATGGCCCAAGGTCTGGTAGCATTTCAAAATGGACAGTGGGCATGGTTAAAGGCAGTGTCCACTGACCATTGCCTAAGACCATGCTAGTGGTCTGGAAGCATTCTAAAAATCTATGCAATAAAAACAACCTTGAAATTCAAGGAAAAAATGTTTGTTGCAAGGATGTTAAGGTGAGAACTTTATGCAACAAAACTCTTGAAATTCAGCTTAAGTCACCTTAACTTCATGGCCCCTGTTGCGCAGATCACATCACCAATGACATCACTAATTACATTACAACAGTAACCGGCATTAAGGATGGCCTTCAGCCATGGTCATTGTGCATGGCCAAATATATTTTAACACATTCATGGGTACTAATCACGGCCTTCAGTCATGGACACTGGCCACAGTCTTCACCTATGTGCACTGTATTATTTAAAACACTAAAAGGCTGCCAACCATAGATTGTGTCCTTTACCAGTGGATACGCTTTCAACCGTGTCTACTGTATATTACATTCACTAATCAGGCACAAACTATCAACTTTTGCACAATACTGGCCAGTGGCCACAATCTTTGGCTGTGCCCACTATATATTCCAAAAAATAAATGGGCCACTACCCATGGCCTTGGACTTTGAGCAGTGTGTACATATTTTGGCCATGTCCAATGTATATTTTAAAATAATAAAATGCAATGAGCACTGGCCTTCAGCCGTGCCCACTGTGTATTATACACCTTATGAGAAAAAGTTGGATGAACACATCCAGCTAAGTCCGGCGCTCTCCGTTGGAGCTCTTCTGGAGCTCACTGTTCAGATTGTGTTTGTTTTAATGTTTAATAAGCTTAGAGTTCATCGCTCATGGATATCTAAAATCATATTTAGAAGCCACTTTAGAGAAAGTTCAAGAGTATAATCCTGAATATGAGGAGCATCAACAGCTGGGTGTTTTGCTAAATAAGAAGCATACTTGTTTCATTTTGTGCACGGTTGTTTTAAGCCAATGCATTTCGGAGCGTATCTCCTTCTTCAGGGCGTTAACCATACCACTTATTGTAAATTCTTACATAATTATAATACGAGAATAAATGAAAATGTTTCAATCCACATCATGTGAAAATTCCAAATCAAAACAAGATTATAATTCCAATCAATAGTTTGAGAGTAAATAACCAATATTATCATAGTTCACCATAGTTGAGTACACAAATCAACAAATGCATAAAATGAATAATTGAAACACATACATACCCAGTAAAGGTAATTCGTTAAAGATGGAAGATTAGATGGTGGGGGGGGAAGAAAACAACAACAACATAGAGCCCTTGTTAGGTAAAAGTAGGTACATGTTTGTGCACATTCATTTCTAAATCCAAAATAAATCCCATACATGACTATCATGTTTTCAAAATTACCTTAATCATTTTCCTGTGGTGTCTAGCACCCTTCTTTAAAGAACAACTTCTTACGTACAGCACTCCAGCCATCTGTATTCTAAATTTAAAGAAAAGTAATACTAACAAAGATGTATACTGTAATCATTGTTCTATATGTATACAAATGTTATACCTAATCTTCTTAAATGAAGGGCACAGACTCACCCGTAGTGTTGTTTAAAAGTCTGGATGAGCTTCTGTCTAATGCTTCACTCGCGCTCTGCCTGTGTTGTATATACCCTGGTCCACAGGGAGCCGCGTTCCAAGCAAAAAAGGTGAAAAATGGCTTCTAAGTGGTTGCTGAGCTAACCACGTACATTGTGCGTGGTCACCTGACCACTATTCAGTACTATGTCGTCATGCGTCCCGTGTTTCCATGAAAACCAGGAAGTCGGATGATAAATATACAGAAAAAGTGCCAGCGCATACTGCACTGCTGTCAGGTATTTCAAATAACGATTGCTGCGTGCAGGTTTCAATGGAGACTTATAATGACTTGGTGATGCTATTAAACAAAAATCAATGTAACTGCCCCATTGAGCGTACGCTCGCGCCTGGCTGATGGCCTGCGTGGCAACGCCTTGGGTCCCGTGTCCCCATGGAGACAGGCAGACGGGATGTTGGGGGTAATTACATTCAATTATACCGCTGCGTATATGCTTAGGTTTCCCATATGATTACTTATTAACCGATGTCATTACGTAAGCCTCAGACGTGCTAAGTTATATTCTAACTTCTGTCTACATGTTCGTTAAGAGTGTGTTACACTAAGCATAAACTGAATATTAATTCGCACATACAAAATCACGTAAACAGGTGAAGTTAAATGATGACTGATATTTTGCACTATCCGTAATGCTTGCACCCAAAAATGTTATGTACGTTACTCTGTACGTGTAGTTAACAATAATGATGATAGCTTGTGCATGTTCTATCAGGCATGTATATTGCATTGTGTGTAGCAACCATCTGTCTGGATCTGGTTGTCGGACCTAAAATGCCTAGGTCTCATCCTTGCACCGCTTTTCTTTTTATGTATCTACAACTGTTATTTAGCCACAATAGATATGTCCATGTTGGTGTTCCCCTCCCCATCCTTTTACATAAACACTAGCATGTTTATAAGAAACATGCCCAGTTTATCTCTTCATTCATTCCTCTCGGGGTGAGACACCCCAGCGTTTCAATCCAATAACATTCCCTTCTGTCTAATTTGTTTTGTATGTTTTCATGAGGATCATTACTCCAGACAACCTCCAGCACCATGAATCGAATCTGTGTCAAGTTATGTCTCTCTTTGATCCAGTGTCTTGCGACCGCAGAGTTTAGATTCTTGTTCCGTATACACGAGCGATGCTCGTTCCATCGAAGTTTGGCTTTTCTTTGAGACTGTCCCACATAAAACTGTCCACAGGGACACTTAATACCGTAAATAATGTTAGTGGTGTCACAAGTTGCAAATGATTTCAGCATGATTTTTCTTCCTGTATGTGGATGGTTGATAGCTGATCCTTTTTGCACATAGCTACAGTTACTACATTGTAGACACGAAACGTTCCAGCACGTTTCGTCTCAGGTCGTTTCTTGCATTGTTTTGTCTGTACCAAACTGTCACAAAAGTTCCTGCTTCGTTGGTAAGCAAATATAGGTGGTTCTTTGAAAAGATCCTCGGTCTTCTGATCGCAAGATAATACTTGCCAATGTTTTTTGATAATTGATTTGATGGGGCCACTTTGTGTTGAAAACCTTGTGACGAATACCAATGATGGTTCTGTTTTCGCTTTCCTTGCAGCTGTAAGTAATTCATTCCTGTTTTTTTGCTCTACCTTGTGTTTGGCTTTTCTAATTTCCTCCTCCTTGTATCCAGATTTCAAGAACTTTTCACCGATTTCGTGAAGTTCTTTATCATAGTCTCTCGGATCACTGATAATGCGCTTCACTCTGAGCATCTGACTGTACAGTAAGTTCCTGATCAAGTTAGGTTTGTGGAAACTCAGTATGTAGCAGATTATTGCAATCCGTTGTCTTTGTGTATATATTAGTTTTGTATTCATGTTCCATAGACTCCACATTCATGTCAAGGAAATTAATGCTTTTTTTTAGAGAACTCATAGGTGAACTGAATTTTTTCACTAATTGTGTTGAGGTCTGTGAGAAATTCCAAGAGATCTGTCTCAGTACCTGTCCAAATTCCAAATATGTCGTCTATGAAATGAACCCAAATAGCCAAATGTGCCTTCCATCTTTGCTGACTTAGTATATGGTCTGACTCAAATTTGTGCATAAATGTGTTGGCGTATGCGGGAGCCATCGTGGCTCCCATATCCGTTCCTGTTATTTGCATGTAGAATTGGTTCCTATATTTAAAGTAGGAATTTGTTGAAACAAATCGTAATAGAATAATGATGAATTCCTTGTTAGCTTCGATCTCCCCTGTGTTTAAAAGTAACCATTCTATTGCTTCAATTCCTAGGTCATGAGGAATAGACGTATATAAATTCTTTACGTCGACAGTAAACAGAATATGTGACGATGAATGTGGTACTGTTGCTAGTAATTGCAGGAAATGGGTTGTGTCCTTAATGTACGTTGTAGTCTTCTGGATGAGGGGTTGTAAAAAGTAATCAATGTATTTTCCGATTTGCTGCAATACACTGTTCACCCCAGCCACTATGGGCCACTATGGGTCTTCCGGGAGGATTAGTGAGATCCTTGTGAATTTTAGGCAACATATATAGGTTAGGGATGCGTGGATTCCTATTCATCAAAAATTTGTGTGTATGATGATTTATAAATCCATTCTCTTCTGCTTCATCCAATAAGGTTTCCAGATTTTGTTTGATTCTTATTGTGGGATCATTGCCTAGTTCTTTGTATGTGATGGTATCTGCGAGTTGTCGTTTACATTCTTTGTCATAATCCTCCGTGTCCATTATGACTAATGCTCCCCTGTGTATTATACAACATGAACCAGCCAATAGATATTGCTTTCGGCCGTGCACACTGTATATTATGTACACTAACCATCCATGGTCTTCAACTCAATACTAGCCAGTGGCCACGGCCTTTATCTGTGCCGACTGTATATTCTATATTCAGCCTAAATTGTTATTACAGTAATCAAAGTTGTCATGAGCTAACTTATAAATTATGTTATGTCTAATTCCATTATTGATGTAAGCAGTTATATACAATGTAATTAGTGTTGTCACCAGTGATGGCATCGGTGATGGGATTTATAATGCCATAAGTGTTCTCATACAACATGTAAATAGTGATGCCATTGGTGATGTCATCTCTGATGTAATCATTGTGGTCATAGGCTGTTCAACAGGAAGTGCAAAGTTAAGGTGGCTTTAGCTGAATTTCAGGGGGTTTTGTTCTCACCTTAACATCCCTGCAACTAAAGCATTTTCCTATTTTCCTTCTCTCTCTCTCTCTCTCTCTCTCTCTCTATATATATATATATATATATATATATATATATATATATATATGTTACATGGCCACGGTAAAGTTAAGTTGGTGTTTCCATAGGAAGAGCACTTTTTGGGCAGCTTATAACTTCGCTCCCCCTGGACGAATCCTCACTAAACTTTGCAAAAAAGGTACATGGCCCACTCTGAATTGCAAAGTTTGGTGAGGATTCGTCCGGGGGGGGGCAAAGGTATAGGGGGGGACCCAAAACTTTTTTTTTCCCTATAGACTGAACGGGGAAAAAATTTTGCTCGCGCCTACAGCCCAAACCGCTGGATGGATTTTCACCAAATTTGTACCAGGAGCAGCGGCTTGAGAAAATCCATCCAGTAGTTTTTTTTTTTTAATGACCAAAAAGTAGGTCAGAAAAAATGAGTGATGTCTGTGTTCGCTTCACGGACACAGTTCCCTGTTCGCTCCATGGACAGGACGGTGATTGGGCAAGCAGCTTGCGTGATGTCCGCGGACATCTGACGTGCTTTTCTATTGGCTGCCGTAAAGCGTGCAGTGCGTCTATTTTCAGAGACACCCGCCATCTTTGTTTATCCGAGCGGATCTGCTGCCTGCACAGTGTAGATGTGGGCTGCGTCGGCCACGAAAAGGTGGTGAGGCACAGGCCTCCTGTCTCTCTCTTGTTCCCCCAACCCCTGCTCATGGCCCGTGTCTCCCATGTCCCCCCACTTGTTGATTCTCTGTGTGTTCCTCCCACCCCTCCTCATGCTCCGTTTCTCTTTCCCGTTCCCCTGCTCAAGTCCGGTGTCTACCTCCTTCCCCCCACCCCCCACTCATGCCCCGTGTCTCCCTACTGTTCCCCCACACCCCGCTCATGCCCCGTGTCTCTCCCTCCTTTCCCACCACCCCCGCTCATGCCCTGTGTATCTCTCCCCTCCCCCCGCACCCCCCACTCATACCCCGTGTCTCCCTAATGTTCCCCCTACCCCCCGCTCATGCCCCGAGTCTCTCTCCCCTTACAGCCCATCCCCCGCAAAATGCCCCGTGTGTCTCCCCCCTTCCCTGCCACCCCCGCTCATGCCCTGTGTGTCTCTCCCCTTCCCCCACCCCCGCTAATGCCCTGTGTGTCTCTCTCCTTCCCCCCCACCCCCACTCATACCCTGTGTCTCCCTACTGTTCCCCCCACCCCCCGCTCATGCCCCGTGTGTCTCTCACCTTCCCCCCACCCCCCGCTCATGCCCCGTGTGTCTCTCCCCTTCCCCCCCACCCCCGCTCATACCCCGTGTCTCCCTACTGTTCCCCCCACCCCCGCTCATGTCCCATGTCTCTCTCCCTTCCCCCCACCCCCCACTCATGCCCTGTGTGTCTCATGTTCCCCCCTCGCCGATTCTCCGTGTGTTCCTCCCAACCCCCCTCATGCTCCGTTTCTCTTTCCCTTTCCCCCGCTCATGTCCCGTGTCTACCTCCTTACCCCCCACTCATGCCCCGTGTCTCCCTACTGTTCCCCCATCCCCCGCTCAATCCCGTGTGTCTCTTCCGTTCCCCCTCACCCCCCCTCAAGTCCCGTGTCTCTCCCTCCTTTCCCCTCACCCCCCGCTCATGCCCCGTGTGTCTCCCTCCTTTCCCCCCACCCCCCGCTCATGCCCCGTGTGTCTCTCCTCTTCCCCCCACCCCCTGCTCAGGCCCCGTGTGTCTCTCCCCTTCCCCCCACCCCCCACTCATACCCCATGTCTCCATACTGTTCCCCCCACCCCCCGCTCATGCCCCGTGTCTCTCTCCCCTTCCCCCGCCCCCTGCTCATGCCCTGTGTGTCTCTCCCCTTCCCCCCACCCCCGCTCATACCCCATGTCACCCTACTGTTCCCACCACCCCCGCTCACGCCCTGTGTGTCTCTCCCCTTCTCCCCCAACCCCCAACCATGCCCCATGTGTCTCTCCCCTTTCCCCCCACCCCCGCTCATTCCCCATGTCTCTCTCCCCTTCCCCCACCCCCGCTCATGCCCCGTGTCTCTCTCCCCTACCCCCCACCCCCGCTCATGCCCTGTGTCTCTGTCTCCTTACCCTCCACCCCCTGCTCATGCCCCGTGTATCTCTCCCCTTCCCCCCACCCCCCGCTCATGCCCAGTGTCTCCCTCACCTTCCCCCCCACCCCCCACTCATGCCCCGTGTGTCTCTCCCCTTCCCCCACCCCCCGCTCATACCCCATGTCTCCCTACTGTTCCCCCCTACCCCACTTCCCCTCCCCCCCCACCCCCGCTCATGCCCCGTGTGTCTCTCCCCTTCCCCCTACCCCCCGCTCATGCCACGTGTGTCTCTCCCCTTCTCCCCTACCCCCCACTCATGCCCCGTGTGTCTCTCCCATTTTCCCCCACCCCCCACTCATACCCCATGTCTCCCTACTGTTCCCCCCACCCCCGCTCATGCCCCGTGTGTCTCTCCCCTTCCACCCACCACCCGCTCATGCCCCGTGTGTCTCTCCCCTTCTCCCCCACCCCCCACTCATGCCTCGTGTGTCTCTCCCCTTTCCCCCCACCACCCGCTCATACCCCATGTCTCCCTACTGTTCCCCCCACCCCCACTCATGCCCCGTATCTCTCTCCCCTTCCCCCACCCCACTCTCATGCCCCGTGTGTCTCTCCCCTTCCTCCCACCCCCAGCTCATGCCCCGTGTGTCTCACCCCTTCCCCCCAGCCCCCCGCTCATGTCCCATGTCTCTCTCCCCTTCCCCCACCCCCGCTAATGCCCCTTTTGTCGCCCCTTCCCCACTTCCCCCTGCTCATGCCCTGTGTCTCTTTCCCCTTCCCCCCACCCCCCGCTCATGTACCGTGTCTCCCTACTGTTCCCCCCACTCCCTGCTCATGCCCCGTGTGTCTCTCCCCTTCCCCCCCACCCCCGCTCAAGCCCCGTGTGGCTGTCCCCTTCCCCCCACCACCCGCTCATGCCCCGTGTCTCCCTCCCCTTCCCTCCTACCACCCGCTCATGCCCCGTGTCTCTCTCTCCTTCCCCCCTACCCCCCGCTCATGCCCTGTGTCTCTCTCCCCTCCCCCCCACCCCCTGCTCATGCCCCGTGTGTCTCTCCCCTTCCCCCCAACCCCCAGTCATGCCCTGTGTCTCCCTACTGTTCCCCCCACCCCGTGCTCATGCCCCGTGTGTCTCTCCCCTTCCCCCCACCCCCCGCTCAGGCCCCGTGTGTCTCTCCCCTTCCCCCCACTCAAACCCTGTGTCTCCCTACTGTTCCCCCCACCCCCTGCTCATGCCCAGTGTCTCTCTCCCCTTCCCCCCACCCCCGCTCATGCCCCGTTTGTCTCTCCCCTTCCCCCCACCCCCCACTCATACCCCGTGTCTCCATACTGTTCCCCCCACCCCCGCTCATGCCCCATGTCTCCCTCCCCTTCCCCCCGCTCATGCCCTATGTGTCTCATGTTCCCCCCCTCGCTGATTCTCTGTGTGTTCCTCCCAACCCCCCTCATGCTCAGTTTCTCTTTCCCGTTCCCCCGCTCATGTCCCGTGTCTACCTCTTTACTCCCCACTCATGCCCCGTGTCTCCCTACTGTTCCCCCATCCCCCGCTCATGCCCCGTGTGTCTCTCCCGTTCCCCCTCACCCCCGCTCATGTCCCGTGTCTCTCCCTCCTTTCCCCTCACCCCCGCTCATGCCCCGTGTGTCTCCCTCCTGCCCCCCCCCGCTCATGCCCCATGTGTCTCTCCCCATCCCCCCACCCCCCGCTCATGCCCCGTGTGTCTCTCCCCTTCCCCCCACCCCCACTCATACCCCATGTCTCCATACTTTTCCCCCCACCCCCGCTCATGCCCCGTGTCTCTCTCCCCTTCCCCCCACCCCCGCTCATGCCCCGTGTGTCTCTCCCCTCCCCCCCACCCCCGCTCAAGCCCTGTGTGTCTCTCCCCTTCACCCCACCCCCCGCTCATGCCCTGTGTGTCTCTCCCCTTCCCCCCCACCCCCCGCTCATGCCCCGTGTGTCTCTCCCCTTCTCCCTCACCCCCGACTCATGCCCCGTGTGTCTCTCCCCTTTCCCCCCACCCCCCGCTCATACCCCATGTCTCCCTACTGTTCTCCCCACCCCCACTCATGCCCTGTATCTCTCTCCCCTCCCCCCTACCTCCCGCTCATGCCCTGTGTGTCTCTCACCTTCCCCCCACCCCCGCTCATGCCCCGTGTGTCTCACCCCTTGCCCCCCACCCCCTGCTCATGTCCCGTGTCTCTCTCCCCTTCCCCCCCACCCCCACTCATGCTCTGTGTGTCTCTCTCCTTCCCCAACCCCCGCTCATGCCCCGTGTGTCTCTCCCCTGTTCCCCCACCCCCTCTCATGACCTGTCTCCCCTGTTACCCCCCACCCCCGCTCATTCCCTGTGTCTCTGTTGTGTTACCCCCCTCCCCCACTCATGCCCCGTGTCTCCCTTGTGTTACCCCCCACCCCTAGCTTATGCCCCGTGTCTCCCTCGTGTTACCCCCCACCCCCCGCTCATGCCCCGTGTCTCCCTTGTGTTACCTCCCCACCCATGCCCTGTCTCCCCTGTTACCCCCACCCCCCACTCATGCCCTGTGTCTCCCTTGCTACCCCCACCCCCGCTCATGCCCTGTGTCTCTCCCCTTCCCCCACCCCTGCTCATGCCCGTGTCTCCCTCCTTTCCCCCCGCTCATGCCCTGTGTGTCTCTCCCCTTCCCCCCACCCACGCTCATGCCCCGTGTATCTGTCCCCTTCCCCCCACCACCCGCTCATGCCCCGTGTCTCTCTCCCCTTCCCTCCTACCACCCGCTCATGCCCCGTGTCTCTCTCTCCTTCCCGCCTACCCCCCGCTCATGCCCCGTGCCTCTCTCCCCTTCCCCCCCACCCCCTGCTCATGCCCCGTGTGTCTCTCCCCTTCCCCCCAACCCCCACTCATGCCCTGTATCTCTCCCCTTCCCCCACACCCCCCGCTCATGCCCTGTGTCTCTCTCTCCTTCCCCCACCCCCTGCTCATGCCCCATGTCTCTCTCCCCTCCCCCCCATCCCCCGCTCATGCCCTGTGTCTCTCCCCCCAGCCCCCGCTCATGCCCTGTGTGTCTCTCCCCTTCCCCCCACCCCCCGCTCATGCCCCGTGTGTCTCTTCCCTTCCCCCACCCCCCGCTCATGCCCTGTGTCTCTCTCCCCTCCCCCCAACCCCCGCTCATGCCTCGTGTCTCTCCCCCCAGCCCCCGCTCATGCCCAGTGTGTCTCTCCCCTTCCCCCCACCCCCCGCTCATGCCCTGTGTGTCTCTCCCCTTCCCCATCCCCTGCTCATTGCCCGTGTGTCTCTCCCCTTCCCCCCCACCCCCCGCTCATGCCCCGTTTCTCCCCTGTTCCCCCCCACCCCCCGCTCATGACCTGTCTCCCCTGTTACCCCCACGCCCCGCTCATGCCCCGTGTCTCCCTTGTGTTAACCCCCACCCCCAGCTCATGCCATGTGTCTCCTTTGTGTTACACCCCCACCCCCCGCTCATGCCCCGTGTCTCCCTTGTGTTACCCCCCACCCCCCGCTCATGCCCCGTGTCTCCCTCGTGTTACCCCCCACTCATGCCCCATGTCTCCCTTGTGTTACCCCCCACCCCCCGCTCATGCCCTGTGTCTCTCCCCTCCCCCTCCACCCCTGTTACCCCCACCACCCACTAATGCCCTGTGTCTCTCCCCTTCCCCTCACCCATGCCCCATGTGTCTCTCCCCTTCCCCTACCCCCCGCTCATGCCCCGTTTCTCTCTCCCCTTCCCCCCACCCCTGCTCATGCCCCGTGTCTCTCTGCCCTTCCCCCCACCCCTGCTCATGCCCCGTGTCTCTCTCCCCTATCCCCCCACCCCCACTCATGCCCTGTGTCTCTGTCCCCTTACCCCCACCCCCTGCTCATGCCCCGTGTCTCTCTCCCCTTCCCCCCACCCCCCGCTCATGCCCCGTTTCTCTCTCCCCTTCCCCCCACCCCCCGCTGATGCCCCGTGTGTCTCTCTCTCCTTCCCCCCACCCCCCCGCTCATGACCCGTGTGTCTCTCTCCCCTTCCCCCCCACAACCTGCTCATGCCCCGTGTGTCGCTCCCATTCCCCCCACCCCCCGCTCATGCCCCGTGTGTCTCTCCCCTTGCCCCACCCATGCTCATGCCCCGTGTCTCTCTCCCCTTCCCCCCACCTCCGCTCATGCTCTGTGTGTCTCTCCCCTTCCCCTCCACCCCCCGCTCATGCCCCGTGTGTCTCTCCCTTTCCCCCCACCCCCCGCTCATGCCCCGTGTGTCTCTCCCCTTCCCCCACCCCCGCTCATGCCCCGTGTGTCTCTCCCCTTCCCCCACCCCCCGCTCATGCCCCATTTCTCTCTCCCCTTCCCCCTCACCCCCGCTCATGCCCTGTGTGTCTCTCTCCCCTTCCCCCACCACCCGCTCATGCCCCTTGTGTCTCTCCCCTTCCCCCCATCCCCGGTCATAGCCTGTGTGCCCGTGTGTCTCTCCCCTTCCCCCCACCCCCCGCTCACGCCCCGTGTGTCTCTCTCCCCTTCCCCCCACCCCCCGCTCATGCCCCGTGTGTCTCTCTCCCCTTCCCCCTCACCCCCCGCTCATGCCCTGTGTGTCTCTCTCCCCTTCCCCCACCACCCGCTCATGCCCCTTGTGTCTCTCCCCTTCCCCCCACCCCCGCTCATGCCCCGTGTCTCCCTTGTGTTACCCCCCACCCCCCGCTCATGCCCCGTGTCTCCCTCGTGTTACCCCCCACTCATGCCCCATGTCTCCCTTGTGTTACCCCCCACCCCCCGCTCATGCCCTGTGTCTCTCCCCTCCCCCTCCACCCCTGTTACCCCCACCACCCACTAATGCCCTGTGTCTCTCCCCTTCCCCTCACCCATGCCCCATCTGTCTCTCCCCTTCCCCTACCCCCGCTCATGCCCCGTTTCTCTCTCCCCTTCCCCCCACCCCTGCTCATGCCCCGTGTCTCTCTGCCCTTCCCCCCACCCCTGCTCATGCCCCGTGTCTCTCTCCCCTATCCCCCCACCCCCACTCATGCCCTGTGTCTCTGTCCCCTTACCCCCACCCCCTGCTCATGCCCCGTGTCTCTCTCCCCTTCCCCCCACCCCCCGCTCATGCCCCGTTTCTCTCTCCCCTTCCCCCCACCCCCCGCTGATGCCCCGTGTGTCTCTCTCTCCTTCCCCCCACCCCCCGCTCATGACCCGTGTGTCTCTCTCCCCTTCCCCCCCACAACCTGCTCATGCCCCGTGTGTCGCTCCCATTCCCCCCACCCCCCGCTCATGCCCCGTGTGTCTCTCCCCTTGCCCCACCCATGCTCATGCCCCGTGTCTCTCTCCCCTTCCCCCCACCTCCGCTCATGCTCTGTGTGTCTCTCCCCTTCCCCTCCACCCCCCGCTCATGCCCCGTGTGTCTCTCCCTTTCCCCCCACCCCCCGCTCATGCCCCGTGTGTCTCTCCCCTTCCCCCACCCCCCGCTCATGCCCCATTTCTCTCTCCCCTTCCCCCTCACCCCCGCTCATGCCCTGTGTGTCTCTCTCCCCTTCCCCCACCACCCGCTCATGCCCCTTGTGTCTCTCCCCTTCCCCCCATCCCCGGTCATAGCCTGTGTGCCCGTGTGTCTCTCCCCTTCCCCCCACCCCCCGCTCACGCCCCGTGTGTCTCTCTCCCCTTCCCCCCACCCCCCGCTCATGCCCCGTGTGTCTCTCTCCCCTTCCCCCTCACCCCCCGCTCATGCCCTGTGTGTCTCTCTCCCCTTCCCCCACCACCCACTCATGCCCCTTGTGTCTCTCCCCTTCCCCCCACCCCCGCTCATGCCCCGTGTGTCTCTCCCTTCCGCCCACCCCCACTCATGCCCCGTGTGTCTCCCTCCTTTCCCCCTCCCCCGCTCATGCCCCGTGTGTCTCTCCCCTCCCCCCACCCCATGCCCATGCCCCGTGTGTCTCTCCCCTTCCCCCTCACCCCCCCGCTCATGCCCCATGTGTCTCTCCCCTTCCCCCCACCGCCGCTCATGCCCCGTGTCTCTCCCCTACCCCCCAACCCCGTTCATGCCCCGTGTCTCTCCCTTTCCCCCCACCCCCGCTCATGCCCCATGTCTCTCTCCCCTTCCCCCGATCCCCCTGCTCATGCCCTGTGTGTCTCGCCCCTTCTCCCCCACCCCCCGCTTGTTGAACGGAAACCTGTGCAGTTCCCTTTGGGACCACTGCAAAAGATTTAGGCCCACAGGTGTTTGGCAGTAAACCCACTTGGTAGCAGTCTGTACCACACAGATTCACTTGGTAGCTGTGGCTGAGCAGTCAGACTTCCCTCAAGAAGAGTTAGGCAGTATGTGGAGTATACAAAATAGGGCAATTTACACAGTAGAACAAACAGACACGGAACATAGCTTGGGTGTAAAGATATATAGTTATTTATTTATAAAAACACATCAATGGCAAACACACTGGCACTAATACGGCAAACAACTTCAATTACAATTACTATAAGTATCTCACTCCTCTAACAATATTTCGACAAGTCTAGGTACAACTGCACCACTTATTTGCAGACAGAGGTGAATGCTTTAACCTAGATGGCACTCTAATATTCGTTAGAACGGGAGAGAAAAGGCAGGGTATGAAACCAACTCGGTACCAACTCTTATACGAAGCAAATGCAAGGCAAGTAAGGCAGGGTCTACAGTGGATCACAAAGTTCAGAGGCCAGGCCCACTCAGAGAGAGGCAAGACGATATGTCCCAAAAAGTATCACAGTGGAAATACACTTCAAGTCTTTGTTGCAAATTGTCACAGAAAGGTTGGACCAGTGTAGAACAAAAAGTTAAGAAGGTCTGGAGGCGACCCAAGGAAAGGTAAGGATTTAAGACACCTCACGCTAACCGTCACAAGGGAAGCCAGGCGGACACGGTACCTTGTATGTGGAGAGACAGCTCCGGCGGGGGCAGTTGTTCCTGGTGGTGGATGCAAGTCGGGGCTTTGCCAAGAGATGAGATGATCTCGTCGTCGAAGGAAAGTTGAAGATCATTGCACCACCAGTGAAGAGACCAGCCGCGCAGTGCTCCGTCACAAGGCACCACCTTTTGGTCGCGGTACGGGCTAGTGGCTATCCGGTTGCCGGGGTGCTCAGCACGGGCAATTTGACCACTGTGCCCTGGAAGCGAAGAATATTAAAGGAACTGGTTGTTCCCACCAGTCAGGGGAAGAAGACTCTCCAGCCGGGAGATCTCCTCTGTCTTTGGGAAGTGGTGAGTCGGTTCAGCAGGGCTCCACCGGAGGTGTCGTCGTTGCAGGTTGGCTCAGCTTTGCCCTTGTCGCATTCTTAGGTCCTGTGGCGACTTCTCAAGATCCAGTCCCAAAAGCCCTGCTTTTATGCAGCAAACCCCCATTCATTCAGCCTAGCTGTCAATCAAAACACGCTAAGTGGTGAGCGGGGTGGCTCACTACTTGGGCCAATCACACCAGAGTGCGACTTGAGTTGGCAAGGCAACTCAGTCCAGGGTACCTAAACCCCCTCTCACACCCCCTGTGGTACCCAGACAGAATGGCACCACTTTGGAGGGCTTCTATGCAGAAGCCCGCCAAAAGTGGAACAAAGGGCTCAGAGGTGAACACAGACGCCATTTTAAAAACCGAGTTCTGGCAGAAAATACTGACCGGTAGATTTATTTAAACAAATAAACCGGCGGTATGTTAGAGACGAACAGGAAAAAGTATTAGCCTCCAACAATGGGAAGAATCCCATAGAGTTATATTCAGGGTCGAATATAACAAGTAGTTTCCACTGCCACCAGCCAAAACTCGACCAGGGGGGACGGGACAGTGGAGTAAAAGACCCCATAGCCCATAGAACACATTGACATTCACAGGAATCAACCACATTCATGTCCAAGAGTGGGAGAAAAGAGTCTCACTCTTGGCAGGATGGACAAAAACAAACTCCAGAAATCCAGCAAAGCTGCTGGGGGACTCACTAGGTTAGGAAATTCAACCTAAACAGAGAATTCTCCTTAACACCGCTCATGCCCCGTGTGTCTCTCCCCTTCCCCCCAGCCCCCGCTCATGCCCTGTGTCTCCCTCCTTCCCCCCACCCACCGATCATGCCCTGTGTGTCTATCCCCTTCCACCCTACCCCCCGCTCATGCCCTGTGTGTCTCACCTGTTCCCCCCACCCCCTGCTCATGCCCCGTGTGTGTGCCCTGCTCCCCCACCCCCGCTCATGCCCTGTGTGTGCCCTGTTCCCCTCACCCCCACTCATGCCCCGTGTGTGCCCTGTTCCCCCACCCCCACTCATGCCCCGTGTCTCCCTCGTGTTCCCCTCTCCCCCCGCTCATGCCCCGTGGTTCCCTTGTGTTCCCCCCACCCCCACTGTGTCTCCATCATGTACCCCCTCACCACCCCGCTCATGCCCGTGTGTCTCCTGTTGCCCCCAACCCCTGCCCCGTGTCTCCCTTGTGTTACCCCCACCCCCTCCGCTCATGCCCCATATCTCCCTCGTTTTCCTCCAAAACCCCGCTCATGCCCCTTGTTTCTCTCCTTTCCCCCCACCCCCGCTCATGCCCCATGTGTGCCCTATTCCCCCACCCCCTGCTCATGCCCCATGTGTGCCCTGTTCCCCCCACCCCCCGCTCATGCCCCGTGTGTGCCCTGTTCTCCCAACCCTCGCTCATGCCCCGTGCGTGCCCTGTTCCCCCCACCCCCGCTCATGCCCCGTGTCTCCCTCGTGTTCCTCCCCACCCCCGCTCATTCCCCGTGTCTCCCCTGTTCCCCCACCCGCTGCTCATGCCCCGTGTCTCTCTCGTGTTCCCCCCACCCCCGCTCATGCCCCGTGTTTCCTTCCTTTTCCCCCACCCCCTGCTCAGGCCCTGTTTGTACCCTGTTCCCTCTCACCCCCGCTTATGCCCATGTGTCTCCCCTGTTCCCCCCCTACCCCCTGCTCATGCCCTGTTGTGCTCTATAAATTGCGCCACCACCGTGCACTGCTAAGACTAACACCCAGGACATCAAAGATGACATCACAAATTTCAGGACATCACATTGCAGTGTTCTGAAATGTTCGTAGGGGGTGTTCTGAAGACGTGGTCCGTATTGTTCGATTGCAAGTTGAATGTGTTCTAAGAACACTTGTGGTGTCCTGAAATATTCTTAGGGGGTGTTCTGATGACGCTGTCTGTCCTGAGGACGCTGTCCGTATTGTCCTCTGGCAAGTTGAATGTGTTCTAAGAACTCTCGTGGGTGTCCTGAAATGTTTGTAATTAAACAAAATGGGGGTGTTGTGAGGACGCTGTCCGTATTGTTCTCTGGCAAGTTGAAAGTGTTCTAAGAACTCTCACGGTGTCCTGAAATGTTCGTAAATAAACAAAATGGGGTGTTCTGAGAACACTGTCCGTATTGTTCAATGGTAAGTTGAAAGTGTTCTAAGAACACTTGTGGTTTCCTGAATTTGTTGTCAAGTTGAAAGTGTTCAATGAACTCTCGCGGTGTCCTGAAATGTTCGTAAATAAACAACATGGAGGTGTTCTGAGGACGCTGTCCGTATTGTTCGTTGTCAAGTTGGAAGTGTTCTAAGAACTCTCGCGTTGTCCTGAAATGTTCGTAGGGGGTGTCCTGAAGACGCTGTCCGTATTGTTCGATGGCATGTTGAATGTGTTCTAAGAACACTCAATGTCTGCGGACATTAATAGTTTCCATAGGCCATAGTTGAAATGTTTGACTCTATGGGTTTGATATGCTGCGATGGTTGTGGCCAGGGCATAGAGTGTATAATATACTTACTGTTTGGTTTAGTAACTGGAGAACATGTATTTCTTGTTAATTTCTGTGATAAAAGAAAATAGCATGTTAGTATTAGTATTTTTTAATGACTTATTACATTGAATAATCAACATTTTTTTTTGGACCCTCATATTTAGTAGATTACAAACCAGAGTACTGTGCAATTTGCTCTGTTTCTGTGTTCGTTGCTAAAATCATTGGGTCTGTGGGAGAAAAAAAAATCCATGTTGGATTAAAAAAAAACCTTTTTTCTGTTATGCTACAGTCTATTTGTTTGTTTGTTTTCAGTGTTCACTTGTTGTTTCTCGCTAAGGTTTTATGCATTGGCTTGTTGCATTTTTTTGGAGCAGTAACATATTATTTATTTGTTTGGAAATTATACAATTTTGGAGCAGTTAGATACCAGTAGGCATATTCTAACTGTCTATTTTTTTTTATATATTTTAGTGGTATTGATTTATTTGTTTGGATATTGTTAAATTTTGGGACAGTTAGATACCAATTGGCATATTCTAATTGTCTATTTTTACTCTAATTTAGTGGTATTCATTTATCTGATTAGTTGTTGTAGAATCTTTGGGCAGTTAGATAGCTTTTGGAATATTCTAACAGTTTACATTTTTTTACTACAAGTTTAATTAGGGTTTAAGTACAGTTTAGTTATCAAATTTTGGTTTTAAGAACATTAAATAAGCGTTTGTAAGATTTGCTGGTAATCTCTGCTTTAGAGTAATGGTACTATCATTACATTGAAACCATCCATATTTCTTTTTTATATAAGCAGTGTAGTGCCCTGTATTGGTTGTGGCTCCTGCGTGGTAGATTATACCTATTGTTGTGAAGGTTTTCTTACCAAGTGATATTTGACCAAGTGTGAATCCAGTCAGCTTGCAGTTGTTTTTGGTACCATCTGCATTGTAACGTAGAAGCATTAGTATTACGTATTTACTATGTTTTTGTATTAGTATTGATATATATACAAAGCGTTAATTGGGGATGTGTTCTTGTGTCACATTGTTGCAGAGAGTGCATGTATGTTTCCACATGTATGAAATCTGGAAGATTTCATTTATAGGTATGTTTTTGTTTTCCAGTACTTGTAGTAAGTACATTAGAAATTCTTGTGGATCTTCCTGTGAGTTTATAGTGAATTAAACCATTCCAGCAAAGTAGTCCAATTGTTGTCTTATTCCATAAACACTATGGGGGTAATTCATAGAATTCAGCGCACAAGTGGTGCATGCGGATAGAACAGTGTGTGCGTGCGAATCGTTGCGCCAGCTGCGTGCGCTAAAATACATTTCCGCGCACAGCGTATTCATTGATTCCAGCCAGCAAAACCAGCCGTGGCACACAGTGGCGCAGCGAGCCTGCAGCAGCGAGAGTTACGGCCCCAAGAATGCCCCTTGCGCAGGGAAAAGCCATCAAAATCCTCAATCCAGCGCAAAGGGCTGTGCTAACCCTGTCCCAGCACGGCAAGCGGGGTACGTGTATCACTGGGGTGCGCGGGAAGTTTCTCACGTGAATTCAGCTGGGTACGTGTATTACTGGGGTGTGCGGGAAGTTTCACACGCAATTCTATCAGGGTACGTGTATTTCAGGGGTGCGCGGGAAGTTCCACTCGCGATTCCATCAGGGTACGTGTATATCAGGGGTGCGCGGGAAGTTTCACACGCGATTTCAGCTGGGTACGTGTATTTCAGGGGTGTGCGGGAAGTTACACACGTGAATGTCCTGTGTACGTGTATTTCGGGATGCGCGGGAAGTTCCACACATGATTCCATCAAGGTACGTGTATATTAGGGGTGCGTGGGAAGTTCCACACGCGAATGTCCTGTGTACGTGTATTTCGGGGTGCACGGGAAGTTTCATACGCGATTTCAGCAGGGTACGTGTATTTCAGGGTTTCCGTTCCAGTACTACACGTGAATTGGCCGTGTGGGTCCTCCCAGGTGTTCGCTCTACAACCTCCACGGCCCGGGCAGGCAGCCCACACCACGGGGGACTACCTTGCACCCCTGCTCATGTCCCGCAGGCAGCCAATCCACCATGGACATGCCCCCCAGCCAAGCCACATGGCACCTTGCACTACTGATCAACAATGCATGTCTCCCAGCACCCCCACCCCCAGCAGTGCAGGGCACCCTCCACCAGGCCCCCACTCCTGCCTCCCTGCACCCCCACCCCCAGCAGTGCAGGGCACCCTCCACCAGGCCCCCACACATGTCTCCCAGCACCCCCACCCCCCACCAGTCAGGGGCACCCTCCACCAGGCCCCCACTCCTGTCTCCCTGCACCCCCACCCCACCAGTCAGGGGCACCCTCCACCAGGACCCCACACATGTCTCCCAGCACCCCCACCCCCCAGCATTGCGAGGCACCTGCCAGCAGGCCCCCACTCATGTCCCCCTGGACCCCCAACCCCCAGCATTGCGAGGCACCTGCCAGCAGGCCCCCACTCCTGTCTCCGTGCAACCTCACCCCTACCAGTCAGGGGCACCCTCCACCAGGCCCCCACACATGTCTCCCAGCACCCCCACGCCCCAGCAGTGCAGGGCACCCTCCACCAGGCCCCCACTCCTGTCTCCCTGCACCCCCACCCCCCACCAATCAGAGGCACCCTCCACCAGGCCCCCACTCCTGTCTCCCTGCACCCCCACCCTCCACCAGTCAGGGGCACCCTCCACCAGGCCCCCACACATGTCTCCCAGCACCCCCACCTCCCAGCATTGCGAGGCACTTGCCAGCAGGCCCCCACTCATGTCCCACTCATGTCCCCCTGCACCCCCAACCCCCAGCATTGCGAGGTACCTGCCAGCAGGCTCCCACTCCTGTCTCCCTGCACCCCCACCCCCCACCAGTCAGGGGCACCCTCCACCAGGCCCCCACACATGTCTCCCTGCACCCCCACCCCCCAGCAATGCAGGGCACCCTCCACCAGGCCCCCACTCCTGTCTCCCTGCACCCCCACCCCCACCAGTTAGGGGCACCCTCCACCAGGACCCCACTCCTGTCTCCCTGCACCCACACCCTCCACCAGTCAGGGGCACCCTCCACCAGGCCCCCACACATGTCTCCCAGCACCCCCACCCCCCAAGCATTGCGAGGCACCTGCCAGCAGGCCCCCACTCATGTCCCACTCATGTCCCCCTGCATCCTCACCCCCCAGCATTGCGAGGCACCTGCCAGCAGGCCCCCACTCCTGTCTCCCTGCACCCCCACCCCCCACCAGTCAGGGGCACCCTCCACCAGGCCCCCACACATGTTTCCCTGCACCCCCACCCCCCACCAGTCAGGGGCACCCTCCACCAGGCCCCCACTCCTGTCTCCCTGCACCCCCACCCCCCTCCAGTCAGGGGCACCCTCCACCAGGCCCCCACACATGTCTCCCAGCACCCCCACCCCCCAGCAGTGCAGAGCACCCTCCACCAGGCCCCCCACTCCTGTCTCCTTGCACCCCCACACCCCACCAGTCAGGGGCACCCTCCACCAGGCCCCCACACATGTCTCCCAGTACCCCCACCCCCCAGCATTGCGAGGCACCTGCCAGCAGGCCCTGACACATGTCCCCCAGCCAACACGTCATCACAATCTAGATCCCTGGCCCTTATGGGCAGCCTCCACTTGCCAAACACCCACCCAAGTATTGCATCCACCCACTCAGAATTGCCAATTACATGATACAACCCCAATGGCAAGTATGTAAATGAACACATGTCCCTCACATAAATGGGATTAAAAATAAACAAACGACAATGGGAATTAAAATAAAAAAAGCAGCATGTCCGTAAAATAATGAAAAACCACAAATCATAATCCAAAGGAAAGGTGTCCAAAGTCACAGTTCAAAAAAGTACATCCAAGGGAAAAACAAAACCAAAAACCATTGCTCCATGGGTAAATCAAAAAAACAAATCCATAATCCAACAGTCAACTATATACAGATAAACAATCCAGGGTCCATGATCCCAACTGAAGAAATGAAACCTATCTAAAAATACTACGTAATAAAAAAACTATATACAAAAATGTTGGCCATTGTCCAAAAGGTCCAAAATCAAGAAAAAAGCAAAGGAAACCTAACACTAACTAAATAACTATTTACAAGGGCAGCAGGCTAGTCCAACGGCTAACTGAATGTTGTCATCGGCCAGGGCATCATCGAACTCCTGTTCAATGGCTTGGAGGCGGGCATGTTCCCTGGCCCCGAGGTCTCGCAGGGATAAAGCAGTGTCCAGCTCCAACTCCCTGCGAAGACCCACAAGGCACTCAGCCCGCCTCAGCGCCCTCTGCATGGAGTTCTCCGCCCTGACCATTGTGAGCCGTTCCTCCTCTGCCCCCTGCCGCTCCGCACCTATTTGCTGGCCCAACTGCTCCTGCACGGAAGCCACTGCCATTCCACGGATCTCCTGCCCTCCAGCCGATGCCTGCACCCCTGATGTTGATGGCCCCGAGCCATGATGCCTCCCACGTCGAGCCTGCCGCTGCCTACGATGCAACTGCCTGTGCCAGCACGACGGCATCCAGGCTGATGGAATCCACCGACGCCGTTGTGCACGTGCCCTGCCCGATGATGCCGTCACATCCTCCATCTGCTGGGGTCCAGTTGCTGGTGTGTCCACCCCTGCTGGACCTCCGACTCCCGACTGTGGCAGGGATGGGATCCCCACCGTGTTGGCTGCATTGGTCGGGGCAGGTCCACAGGGGGCCCTGGTGGCAACTGGGCCGGAAGACGGCATGGAGAACGACTGGCGCATAGCCTCCACAGAGGAGGAGAGGGTCGCCAAAGTGCCCGACACATGTATGAGACCCCCGACCGCTCCCAACTGGGCCACGTTGGCACGGTGCTCTTCGTGATGACGTGCGTGCTCCCCCCGGGAAGCACGCACCTCATCACGAATGACACCCGTGCGCAACGCGACACCAATCAGGACCTTCTCCATACGGCCAGGTGTCCCCTTGTCCGCAGGTGGAGGGGAGTCAGATGACATGGACATCCCCCTTACCTGCGGACGGGCCTGGGATGGGGCATCCCTGCTGGTGCATGGTGGTGCGGTCACAGTGTCAGGGACAGTGACATGTACAGGCACCTCCATGGCGACCTGCCCCTGCCCCTGGACTGCACCACTTGCACCAGCAGGGATGCCCTCACCAGGCCCCATGTGCGGCTCAGTAGCGGCCTCCTCCTCCTCTGTGGAAACCACCAACCTGGATGGCTCCACACCGTCTTCCGCTGTTGCAAGCCCCTGTGGGGGCTCACCCACCCCTTCCACTGCAGCCGTGGGGGCATCCCCGCCACTTGGCTCCACAGCACCGTCTCTGCCCTCTTCTTCACTTTGCGCTGCGAAGAGGGAAACATAGGACACAAGCATCAGGGTACTGTACAATGGTCCCCTAGACAGGAAGCAATAGCAGATGAGTGGCACTGTCAAAGATCACTTCCATCATGTTCCTCCACAACACATGGGTCAGTGCAGGCAAAACACATGCAGTAACAGGCATGGCGCATGCTATGGACATAAGCAAAAATGTCCAAGGGACTCTGAAACATACAATGTTGTTTTTGAACTCGCATGCATCATGGGTCATGCCTATCACATTCACACACTTCACCGTACTTTCATCCATCTGGACTCGTAAACCCCAGACACAGTGGATGCAAGGATCGCTAGGCTGCATCAGTGGATCTGAACATTGACACAGACATGTGTCATGCATCCATGGCATTCACAAGTCACAGACACGCAGGTCAGACACACAGACATGGAAACCATACATGTACATGGCATCATCACTCATCCCTCACCCCCACCCATGTCCAGGAACAGAGACTGGCATGCTCTCATGTGTCCATTCCGCATAGGGCTCCCAATGTAGCATTTAAACACATACACCAACTGTGTGCTTCACACATTACTGGTCTCAAATGCATGACCATGATGTCCCTGCACACACACACGCGTACATGGCCTATGTCACACATACAGGCAAGTATCAGACAACCAGCACACTACAACATGCCCTGTCTCACACAGCAATGCCTGGCCACTTACCGCTCGACTCCAGACGAGTCTGCCTCTCAAGGACCTGGACGTGGAGCGCTGGGGATATGCGTTCCAGGACCCTCATCTGATCTTCCGACAAGTGGCCCTGGCGCCCCTTAGCATCCGCTGCCTTCAAGAGGCGCCGGGCCTTGTTGAGGGTCCTGGACCTGAAGTCCTCCCAGCGCTTCTTGACATGTTGTAAGTCGCGGACTGCCACCCCATCCGCGTTGATGGCAGTCACGATGTCCGTCCAGATCCTGTCCCGTCCATCCTTGTCGACACGTGATGATCCGAAGAGGGCATCATAATGCCCCAGGACATGCTCAACCAGGACACCAACCTCCTTCTGACTGAAGCTGGTGGCCCTCTGCCCCTCTGGCTGGGGGTCGCCAGTGGTCTCGGATGGTGTTTGTCCCGACATGGCAACCCACAAGGCAGGCGTGGGTGGGCAACTGGGTCCTGGGGCTGGGCTGTGGAGCGATGGTATCCCAGTCGGGAGTCTTCTGTTCCAGCAGGGGTGGACACAGCAACTGGACCCCTGCAGATGCCTGATGTGCAGGCACCAAATGGCTCGTGGGAGGCTGCTTGGGGCTCTGGGGGGCAGTAATTCGGCCTTTTGGGCAGGAGCGTGGTCTTCCGTGTGCTTATGCGTGGCCAGCTTGATACGGAGTGGTTTGGCACGTGAAAATTCTGCACGTCAGCATGTAATTCGAGGAAAGGCCCTTAGCGCGTAAGCGCGTCTGCACGCAAATGCAATTTCATTGGACAGAAGCCCCTTCAAGCACAAGCGCATCTGTGACGTGACGCGCGCAGACGTGCATGGGCGTTTCAGCGCGCGTGAAAAACGGCACGTCCGCGTGTAATCCGAGGAAAGGGCCCATGTGTGTAAGTGACGTGACGCGCGCAGGCGTTTCCCTCAACACGGGTTAAATGTGAGCGGGGCCAGCAGTTTGCTGTACATGCCTTTCGTGGAGACCGACGTGTGTTGCTGCTTCCTGTTGTTTCGCACGCCATCACAACTTCACAGCTATCAAGGACATATCTCTTCTTTTAGCGGGGGTATTGGCTATGCGTGTTTTTCTGCATCGCGCTAGTCAGACGGTGAGTCTCACCCGCTATTTTTCCCACTGCGGGTGCCCCTGTGTATCGCACCCATTTTCGATGTCATAGTAGCCTGCGTGTCCCACGCGTACGCGTTATTCGTGTTACTGGGTGCCACCGCGTACTGCGGGAGGTTGATTCCATGCACGTAGGCTGCGGGGTTGCGTGCACGGTTTTACTGCAGTTTTGGGGTGCCTGAGCGTTGCGTGACCCGTCACTACATCACCGAGATCACATACAGCCTTGCAGGTGCAGGGGGGCTGTTAACATCTTGCTTCCCACCCCTTTCACCTCAATTGCCCAGGTAAATTGTGGTGTACACCTCCCATTGGCACTACTCCATCTGTGCCGGCACTACTACATCTGTGCCATGGTTGGGAGGACACCAAAGGTGAGGGGCGCCTCAGCTGGGTGTACTCCTCGTGGCGGGCATGGTCGGGGACGTGGCCGTGGTGAGCAGGGAGTAGGGGGACTCCAGGGTGTCCAGGGTGGCCACAGAGGGGGAAGGGGCAGGGGTGCGCCACTTGAGCACAATGTTGTGCCATGTGTTGGTGCAGTCATGCCACCACCCCCTGTGGTTCCGGGGGATGCAGCTTCTGCATCTGGCACTGGCGCCCGTGTGACCCGGCAGTCCATTCCATCGACTGCCACGGGCCCAAGGGTAGTGGTAGCTGCAGATGCAGCTGTGGAAACCGCCACCCAGATTCAGGGTCTGCCAGCGCAGGCTGCGTTGGCACTTGAGGAGCCCTTGGTAGATTTCCAACAGGCCAGGAGGGAAACCATAGGGGCAGGCAGGGCTGCTCAGACCAAGACACGTGTCCCTGGGGCAGTTATGTCATCTGCTGCCCCGAACAGCCGGGTGTTGGCAAGTGCAGGGGCAGATGCACCCAACAACACCCCGGTTGTGAGTCTGCCAACCAGGACCGTTGCGGTCAATGACCCTGCCACAGCTGATGTTGCTGTGCATAGTCCATTAGAGGGCACCCAGATGCCACTGACACAAGTCAGGCCTTTGGTCGTCCCTCCACCTGCCACTCCCTTTGCTCAATCCACCGAACCCACTTGCCATACTGGTCAGGGCGGCATTAGCCAACCAGGGTCTGCGCCACAGTCCAAGTGGAGGAAGGTTGCACCTGCAGCACAGGCTGGGACCCCACACACAGCCACGACCTCCTGCACGTCGAGGAAGAAGCCTTTCTGCAAGCAGGAACTGGACTTCCTTGTGGGCTACGTGTGGGGCCACAGCCGTGACATGCTAGTGGGTGCCAATAGTCAGACTACGGCTGCCCAACGTGACAATCACTGGAAGCATGTTGCGGAACTTGGCAGTTCATTCGGCCATGAGGTGCGCACGGCGCAAGAGTGCAAAAAGCGTTGGAATGACATCAAACGCAGCACTAAGGCTAAGCGTGCCTCTAATTACAACTTGACTCTGGTGACTGGCGGTGGGCCTGCACCAGAGGAGGAAGAGCTCACTCTGCATGAGGCACTCGTTGTGGAGTTCATACCACCTGAATTGGTCGAAGGAGTGGGAGAGATGCTGGACTTTGATGCCCAGTCCAGTGAGTATTGATGCGTGTTTGTTGAGGACGTGTGTGTTTCACTTGTGGGATGTGTTGTGCATTATTGCCACTACATGTGACGTGTACATGGTTCTGATGTGTAAGTAATGCAATGCTTCCGTGATGCATGTCTGCTCTGCTGGATGGTGGACATGTGGAGCAGACGGGGACTGTCCGCATCACCACTATTGCACCATACTGACATGCTGGTTACAAGTATGCCCCTCCGGTCCATGTTCCAGCTCACTGGCCCTTCTGCATATGGCGTGGGGTGACCTTCCTCTCAGCCCAGGCACAATGTCATTGCATGACTGACGTGCATGTCTCCTCTGCCTGCATGCGGGGACTCCATGTAGGCATGCTCCTTTGCCCCTCCTCCTTCACTCTGCTCCCCAGTCCACATTTGCACTGGTCTGCTTCAATCTTGCCAATGTGTACTTTCCTGTTCATGCGTCCAGTGTAGATGCTAACTTCCACCTTACAATCTGCCAGACATATGCTGTGTGGTACAGCCTTAGTACTTGATGCAGGGTATCTCACTTGTACTGTGCATGGGTCAGATGTCCCGCAGGGACATGAGTGCCCATTCATGCTCCTTGTGCATTGCACGCATGCCCCTATGTGTCCTTGACTGGATAAACACTGTAATACAAGTCCTGGGTGACATACATTGCATGGCATCTCATCAGCCTTCCCATGTCAACTGTGGGTCAGTACTGCGTTGCACACATTTTTAGGGTCTGACAATATGTGTGGCTCACAGGCCTCAGCCTGTTTAATGGCCAATGACTCTGTCCAACTGTTGTTGTGTCTTCTTCACACGTGGGCGGCCTCCAGAGTTCTCATCATGTGTCCTGCTTACTGTCCCATCATCATTTGCAGTGTTGTCACTTGAATCACATTAAGCTGTTGATGACGGTCAACACTGCCTGTCAATACACAGGTGTATGGTCAGCCTTTTGATACCATGCTAGGCATCCTTGCTTTTGTACTTGGGTGGAGGGGTGCTTGGCTTCTAGATATGGTACACATTGAATGCACAATGCACGTGATGCCTGAATTTGACCTTGCACTGCCTTCACATTTCCTGACACACACCATGGAGTCCTTGTACATGTATGTTGTGAGTGGCGTACACATTTTATGCACTGCATAGACCCACTTCCATGGAAACTGCCACCTTTCAACAGGTCTGATCACAGAAGCAATTCAAAGTTGACCCAGCGTGCATGCCAGGTTATATGTTGTCTGTCACATGTCTGCCTGATGCGTTTGTTGTCGGTGTGTGTGTGTTGTGTGCTTCTGACATGTGTAGTGACCTTTTTCTCTCTATTTTTCAGGTGATGACGCAATGGAGGCGGAGGATGGTGTTGTCATGCCAGACACAGGGTTGTTACCACTACATCAACCCGGCACAAGTGGGGGTTGTGGGGTGGTAGGCCATGAAAACCCCCAAGTGCTACAGTCCATCTTATCTCTGGCTGCCTATGAGTCCAGCCTTGATGACGACTCTGACGTCCATGTTGAGTTGGATGAGCATCAAATCCATGTGTCAAGGGTGAGTGATTCTGATGTGGACACTCCTCTGTCCCCGAAACCTGCACTGAGGGATCAGACAGTCTTGGTTCCTCCACCCGTGGTGGATCGGGACGCAGGGTCACCCTCCACACCAGTCACTGATGTGCCTGGGACATCACGTCGACGGGGGCATGTAGTCGTGCAGCCGCGGGCAGTGCCAACACAGCGAGGACCCCCGGTCCTTGGGTCCCGCAGGGGTCAAGCCCGGCAACGCGGTCACCGCACGCATCCACAGTATACTGAGTGGGAGCAAGACATGACTGCCAATTCAGAACGGCTGGGGCAGCAAAGGAGAACATCGCTGAGAGCATGGAGCGTGTGGCCCGATCTGTGCTCCCCCCATGCTAGGCAGGTTCTTCTCCAGCAGCAGGCGGCACGGTCCACGGCCCGCTCGCTCAGGCTGGGCATGGCGGCCTCAGACAGGGCATGCCAGGCTGAAATGTTGTCTCTGCGTCAAGCAATTGCTGCTCACGCAGAGGCGCACATGGATGCCCTGAGGGAGGAGTATGCTTCCCTCAAATCTACTCTGGGTGTCCTTATGATGTCCCAGAGTCAGCGGGCAGAGGAGAGGTTTGCATAGCTTGAGCGTACCATCTCGGCTGAGCTAAAGGCTTGCCGGGAGGTGCAGCGGTTGTCCAGCCAGGCCTTGCAGGAGGAACTCCGTGTTACACGTGCTACCTTACAAGAGGAAGCACGTGTATCACGTGAGGTTCTGCATGCAGACCTACGTCACATCGCCACACAGAACCAGGCTCACCTGTCCGGCAGACTTGCTGCCGACGAGGGGCAAGCTGCGGCTAGGCGTGGCCAGGCTACTGTGCCACATCCTCCTTTCCAGGATGAGCCAGACTCGGACGACCATCTATCTCCCACATAGGTCGGGCTGTGCAGGCGTTGAGCCCATGGAGGTTTTTTTTTTGGCTCAGCATCATCGCATGTGGGTGTTAGCAGCACCCTGTACCTCCCCCCTCCTGGGTGCTTCCCCTCCCCCCGGGTCGTATGTGGCCATTTTTGATTTTTCTTTTAGTTTAGTTAGTTAAGTTTCTGTTTGATAGTTAGTTTAATTAGGTAATGTAGGTTTTTCATAGTTAGTGTAATTAGTTAATATAGTTTAAAATTGCTTGTCTATTGTGCTTTCATTTGACAGTGTGGTGCTTTGTGGCTTTTGAAGGCATCCACTGTCTGTTCCAGCTGGGCCTTCAGGCTTGTCTTGTGTATGTGTTTGCTGCTTGGGGTCCTTGACTCACATATGCCACTCCTGCCTCCCTTATCCATGGGCTCGCAAGGATGCTTCGGTGTGACAGCCTATTACACAAGGGCTTCGGACTGTCATATCTGTGGCATGTCTGGTGCTGTGTGACTTGTGTTGACACCCCTAGTGGGGATGATTGCAGTGTTATTGTCCAATGTTCAGCTTTTGCTAGATGGGGTGTTTCATCATTAATGTGTACATTCATTGCTATGCATTGTGTAGTATGTTTCTTATCTTTACTGTACACGTGCTTGTTGCAATTCATGCCGTAGATAGTGTGGTCCACACTTTGGATGTGAAAGACGGACTGATGGTGTGATTTCTAATGTAAGTCTCTGACATGGTCCAGTAATGAGATGCCTGAAGAGACACACACAGATGACTTTAAAGCGTTAACCATGTGTTTCATGCCCTTTCTGCAGGGGGATGAGCCTCCAGACCACCTTTGCCAGCAGCCATGGCCCATTGGACATCTGAATTCTGGACACGTTTGTTGGTGCCCACATGCACATTTGTGCACAAGCAGAGGCACAGGGATTGCAGACCTACATCCTAGAACTGCTGACGTGTTCCAAGGAACTCCAGGCAAGGTGAGCAGCACAGGGGGGCCACAACACAGCAAAGCTTGCACCAGGCGAGTTGCAAATGCAGGCTTAGTAACAGCACTGAGGGTGAGCTTGACAAATATTGGTGTTGAAGCACACAATGCAGCTCAGATGTGTTGGTGGACTGATGGCTGTTGATTGTAAGGTTGTCTGGGACACCTGCAGGGGCAGTGGCACATACCCTCCGGTACACCAAGGTCCATTGAGGCACTTGTATCAACCATGTAGCCTTCCAAGACATGGAAAGGGGCAGCTCACAGGGACATACAGCAAGGAACATACTCGGGTGTAGTGCATTTCATTTCCATGTACATTTTGATACATGCACTGCCTACTTTGTTTCAGTCATGGTAGAACACGACTTGTTCTGAAGTCATGCCTTGCTATATGGGTCTGTCTGCTTACCCAGGAACATTGCATGTTGTGTGAATTGTGACACATTGGTGTTCCATTTGCCACGCACCCACCGGCGGCTGACTTAATGCATTGACTGTGTATGACCCATCACAGGGGTTCGAAGCATCTACACCAGATTGTCTGTTTGTAGAGTAGTTTGTTGCTATGGGGCATGTTTGGTGGTGTGTTTTTGTGTTATGGGCACGGACAGATTATTAACTGTGGCTCTCTTTGCAGCATTGCAGTGCTCCTGTAACCGGACCTGAGAGTGCGCAGGCAGGAGGCCAGCACTCAAAACCAGAGCTATGTGTCTTGTTGTTTTTCTTTCAAACTGCTCTGCATAGGCTTACTGGGGGGTGCACTAATGCATGAATGAATGTGTAATTCAATTTGGTATGTTTGTTTTCCCCTAATCACCCGGAGCCCTATCCAATTTTAAAACCTGTACCCTCTACCCGGTGTTCCTGCTTCCCGTACCTATCCAAGCAACGTTCCCTAACCCTCTTTCCCCGCTGGGGTTTCGGATGCCTGTGTAAGCCCCAAACTTGCAGTGCAGGTGCCAGAACCCTAGAGGGGGTGGTTGGTTTGTGCCACTCCTAAGCCTGGACTACAGAAGGCCATGACAATGATGTCCAAGTTTGTTTGGATTGTGTATGTGTTCATGCAGGTAGTACATTTTCGTGCATTCCCTACTTTTATGTGTCATTCCTCCTCCCCTCTCCTGCCACTCATTCCAGTTATCCAGTGTGCCAACACCTGTCCCGACTGCATATCCCTGACCCTCCTTCCCCACCAGGGTCTCAGAGGCCTGTGTGAGTTTGACCTTGCAGGCACCTGGGACACGGTGGGGGTGGTTGTTTCGTGCCAATCCTGCGCCTGTACACGGGACCTGTGACAGTACACATCCGTTCATGGTGCATCATTCTATGTTATGTACCACACATGGTTCACATCCTGTTGTGACATTGTTTTACTGTGCTACCTTGGTTGTTACATCATTGTGGTAGTACTTGGCCTTTGTGAGGTACTGCTATGTCAAGTCATCTACTGGAGGGTGTTCTGGTTCGTTTTTCTGGCTTGGATTTTGTGATTTTGCAAATGAGGGTGGACTCTGAGAGTGCAGGCACCTTTTTACACACAAGGTGGGAGATGGTGACGAAGGGGAAGGGTGATTCTGTGGCCAGGTGAAATTGAGGGTTGAAGGCTCCATGACCCAGGTGCAGTTGTTCAGTGGGTCATGGTCATTTGTGAGGGGGGGTTGTTGTTGATAGCTGCCTTGCCCTGCAGTGTGATGGGAACCCTGACATTGTAATTGTGGTATCCTATGTACATGTTGTGTTCTGCTGATCAATGCCTGTTCATGTGTTGTGTTTACCTTTCAGGTGTGAGGGGATAGTTGTGGTTTGACATGCTGGGATGTACACATGGTGAATGTTCACATGTGATGTGTAGAGGACACTAATGGTCACTTGATTGCACATGCATATGTTGAGTGCATGTCCTTATTGACCCACACACTTGCACTATGATGCACTACATGTACAACCACCCTTGGATATCCACGTGTACACTCTGCTTGTCTTCTGGTGCCCACTGTGTCCCTGCAGCACATGTTCTGTGACCAATTATGGATCCTGTACATGCCTAATTTGCTTTTTGATGTGGTTTGTCGCTTAGATGTGATGCTCAGGGTGTACATCACACACAATAGCTGTTCACTGTGCTGTGCGCTGAGCAGTGTGTTGCAGGAGTTGGACACAGCACACAGAAGCTGCAGTGTTGATTTTGCAATGCACAATGTGCATGTAGACAGGCATTCATTGTTATGTTACGTCTACAACTTTTGTAATGCATTTGGGAATGACTTATTTTGGGTGGGAGGTTGTTGGTCAGTCATTTCATCTGACTCCATGTCAGGCATCATTGTCTGATGCCACTGTACATTTTTGACATGGCAATGTGTACCTTATTGGTACTGTGTTGGTGTATGGGTATTGCTTGCCATGTCATGTTGTGGTTTGGGAGGGTTTGAGTGACATAACAGTGATGGTCATGGCCTGTTTTGCAGGTGTGTGTGATTCACACCTTGCATGTCAGGGTCATCCGCTTCTCAAAGCAACTAGCTGGGGGTAGATCTCTCTCCGCGGCAGGGGCCTCCCTCTGGAACAGCTTTCCTGCCTCACTGGAACTTGAGGAGAACCATCTCCGGTTCCGGAAGCACCTCAAGACCTTCCCCTTTGCTTCTGCTTTCTCTCTCCCTCTCCCTTGCAAAATTCTTCACTGGAACTGCACTGGATCTGCAACTGGCCCACTCTCACCAACCTCGGTCCCTGGCCCAGCCACTCTCCACTTGCACTGCCTCCCTGGCAACCCCTGCACTGCGGGACTGTCTCTCTATCCCTACAGCGCCCCCTTCCCAGCACTTGTCTGCATTTACCTTTGCAGTTGCCACCAGCTGGCCTATTTATTTGTTTTTTAGTCTACTTAACCTGTACTGCACTCCCCCCTCCCCTTCCCCTTGCACTTTTCCCTTCCCCCTACCCCTGCACAATCTAAAAGACACCTGGCCTAGTAGTATCGTTGTCTGTCTTCCCTTGTTCCCCCCTCCCTGCCTCGTCGCACCTTGAAACACTTGTGTATAGGGACGTTACAAATGCCATATCATGTCATGTCATATGTGTGCCTTTTGGTCACACAGGATAGCTTGTGTTTAAGTAGCTAGGGATGCAGACAATGTGGCACTTCCATGGCAACTATCTCAGGGTGGTAGGGTTGTGACAGTTGACTGTCTCTTTGTCATCATTGATTGCCACCTGGTATGTGCCAGGCCTGTGTGCACTCCGCAGGGGTGGGAGTTTAGGTGAAAAATGTGGCAACAAGCTGGGTCCGGGCTTCCTCGCCACGTGCCCTGTCCCCTCCCATGGGCAGCGCCTGTGCCTGTGGTTGGGGATGTGGGGGCACCACCATGTCCACCGGTACGCCCTGCCGTGTTGCAACATTGTGCAGGACACATGCTGCCACAATGATCCTGCACACTACTGGGGGTGCATAGAGTAGCTGCCCGCCAGAGCGGTCAAGGGAGTGGAAACGTGACTTGAGCACTCCAAATGTGCGCTACACTATGGCCCTGGTTGCAATATGGGCGGCATTGTATCTTACCTGGGGTGGTGTGGTGGGGTTCCGGATTGGCGTCATCATGTGGTTGCTCAGAGGGTAGGCACTGTCCCCTGGGGAGGTGTAAATTGTTATGATTATTGGGGTTTGTGTATTTGTGTGTGTGTGTGTGACATGCATGCATGTGCAAGGGCATTTGTACTCACCTAGGCACCAGGTGTCGTCATGCTGCCCAGCTTCCAGGGCCCGGCTCAGGGCGGACATTCTGTAAATGAAACTGTCATGGGTGGAGCCAGGGTAGTTTGCATAGACAGAGGTGATGATTCCCTTTGCATCGCATACCACCTGTACATTGATGGAATGCCAGTGCTTGCGGTTTCGGTAGATGTGCTCAGTGGCCCTATGTGGACGTAGGGCCACATGGGTGCAATCTATGGCACCGAGCACTTTGGGGAAGTGTACCACCCTGAAAAAATCCAGGACAACGGCCTGCCTTTCTGCAAAGGGTGGGGGATGTAAGGTCATCTTCCCACTCCCTGACCAGGTCTAGGATGATATGGGGTGGAAACCTATACCTGCCGTAGACCTGGTCGTCAAGCATCCCAAAAAGGCTTGTACGTGGTGCGAAAATGCGTGCCCTAACTATTCTCCTCCTCCTGCGGTGTCCCACGATCCGTGCTGCAACAAATGGGGCATTCATCGTAGCTGTATATACGTGTTTGTTGTTTGCGCACACTTTTATACTGTGCGCGGGGACGCTTCCGCCTGCATTCATGTGGCGGACGCGTTGACGCCTGTGTGCCTCTTTTGCCGTGCACGGGTTTCCCGTATTCAAATCCATGAATAAGGGTTGTTCGCGTGCGTGTGGGCGTTCCGTGTAGTTCCCTGCAGTACTTCCCCAGTTACGCCTTCTTTTTCACACGTTATTCCCCATTCCGTGTGTTATGCCCACTGTTCCGCCCACTTTGGTTGTGTGTGCCACGCTATGTGCACTTTTTCTGTGCGTGTAGCGCACGCCGTGTGTGCCCGCGTGCGCCATGGCAGGATTTCGCGCACGGACAGCGGGAAACACGCGCAGCGTCTTCCTTGAATCGCACGTGTGCGCTTGCGCTGGGTTTCTCACGCTTGCGCCACCTTGCGCCTGCTTGCGCTGGGATTTTCGGCGCACGTTTGCTCCATGAATCGACCTGTTTATGTGTTATCAGGATTGTTTGCTGCATTTCTGTGAAGTACTTACATTTGCAAACACAATGGGTCTGTACTGTGTAAGTAAATGTTGCCAACAATTGTGGTAATTGAAATAGAATATTCATTGCTACATTTGCGTAGCAACTTACACCAACTATATTTGAGAGTTTAAATGGACCAGGTAGTTCTGTATCTGACTGCTTTTTTTGGAGTTTGTCTTCCTTCCTTGAAGAAGTACCTGGTTTACTTTCCCTAATTGATTCATTTTTGCTTGTGGTACTTGATGAAGTATTAGTTTCTTTTACTCTCTTTGGAGGATTTGCCGTGACATCCTGTTGCATTTCTGTTTGATTTATTTTTCTTTTATAACGTTTTACTTTTTGTGGAACAGAATATGTGTTTTGATGGGAGGTGTATATTGAGCGAAGTCTATTGTATTTAAAATGCAAGGAATATCAGCTTTTACTTCATTTGCATCAATGTTGATTAGAAATAGATCGTCAAGTGTACGTAAGCGTGATAGTGCTACGTACCTCATGCCTTCTTTAAAGATTGTGTTACCAATGTCTATCATTGCTTTGTCTAGGGTAAGACCTTGTGATTTATGAATTGTGACTGCGTATGCAAGAGTTAGAGAAAATTGTTCTCTGCATACATACATGTCTTTGAAGAGAAGAAATCGAGCTGTTGAGCATCCTATCCGTTTTACAAAGAGAATATTGACAAACTGAATTTTGTTGTCACGTGGGTATGTTTGAAAGCCAACAACTGTACCCAGTGCTCCATTAACTAGTCCTTGGTCCACGTCCAGGTTATGTTTAAGCATTACTCTGCAATTTAAGGATAATTTTAATATCTTTTCTAAGCCTGCTGTGTTTGAGATTGATTTTTCTAAACTATTTAGTCTTGTTGTGGCTTGGTCACACATAGGTAGTGTCATACCATGTACATGTACATCTAGTTTGTCTGTGGCGCTAATTTCCATTATTGGTTGCATTTCTTTACTTAACATTATTTCATTGAATTTGAAACAACTTGCAAGAGTTGGCATTAAGGCCATACAATTGACATTTTTGTGGGCTAATTGTTCCATAACATCTGTAGCACATGCATTATCGCCATAAAGTGCTTTAATGTGCCGAGTTTTCACTATTGCTTCTGCTTCTTTAAAAAGTATACCAACTCTGATACTTTTTAAGATAATAATAATAATAATTTGGCACTTAAATAGCGCTTCGAACCCTCAGGTA
The DNA here is from genome assembly GCF_040938575.1 of Ambystoma mexicanum. Lineage (NCBI taxonomy): Eukaryota > Metazoa > Chordata > Amphibia > Caudata > Ambystomatidae > Ambystoma > Ambystoma mexicanum. The sequence continues at coordinate 1,351,541,152 of NC_090929.1, forward strand.
TAGGAGCGCTGCTTATTATTACCCACGGTGTGTGGTGCTCATTTATCGACCTCGGAAGGATGAAAGGCTGAGTTTGGCCCTGCCAGGATTCGAACCTGCATTAGCAGGCTCTGCTCGGATGTCAAAGCGAGCGCTCTACTCGCTGTGCCACTTGACTGGCTAGATGTTGGCATAAGTGAGATCTGCAGATTGACGCATGTTTTCTGTTAATTCTCTGTATTGGAAATGTTGCCAAAGAATGACATTTCCAATGCTGCCAACAGTTTTACGGCAGAGTTTGTGTCCTAATGTTTTAAAAATAGGCTCACCTTTTACTGGTGTCAATTGAAGAAGATCTTTCTACTTCTGTCATAGCTAATACTGCCTCATTTATTAATAGTGGTTCTCCCAGTGGTTCTTGGCTTCCTGTTACAGAAGGTTCACTACTGTCAGGAGTTTCTTTATCTAGTTGGGCCTGGAGTTCTTCTTCGTGTTGCTGTTCATTGTGCAACATTGTTTTGTACTGTGTAAAGTGTACATCAGTTATAGTGCTTTCATTTGTTTTGAAAGCATCTTCATATGAGTCATAGTTATCTAGTATTTCTTCTTCTTTTCTCCATGGTTTAAAGAGTTGTAGCAGGGACATGTAATATACTTCTTTATGTTGAGGAGTCTTTAATGACAATTTGATATATTTAATTAAATTTGGTTTAGTGAGTTTAACTAAGCTACCTTCACAGTTTGTCACTCTGTGTTTACCTTTTTTTTCATCGGGTTTTATATTATTTTTCTATGTGCAGTTTTGGGCTATGTGGTATAGACACATGGTTTCCAAAGTATTACTTCTGTTTGGGTAGTATGTGTCCAATAAATTGTTTTTTAAAATGTCTTGGCTGTTGGGATCATGTTTGGCTATTGTTTCTATATCTTCATAGGATTTTAGAACTCTTTCTCTAGATTTAGCTGGACCAAGACTTAGCCATACTATATTTTCAGATTTACCTTACAATGCAGTACCAGTTAAACGATCAGCTGCTTCATATGATCCACATTCTCTATGGGAGAGCATTTTTATGCCCAAGCTGTATACTTTCTGAGACACTGTTTTATCTGATGACAGGTCATTCCAGAGGTCTTGGAGCTCTGTCTTTTCTGCTTTGGTTAAGTATGCTGTGACATATCGTACAACTGCAGTAGAATTGTCTGCAATGTACTGCACATCTATGTTTGCATTCCATAAGTGGGCAATGATTGCATTATAATCATTGATATATTTTTCTTCTTCTTTTCTTTTTATGTAATATGTATTTTTAGGTGATTTACCTTTAACACTATGGCCCTCATTACAACACTGGCGGTAACCCATGGCGCTATTAGCACCATGGTTGCTGCCGGTGTTGTAACAAGTCTGCCAATGTTCAATGGGGAATTACCACCCCATTCCAAGGTTGGCAGGGCGCTAATTCCCCATTGAACATTGGCCCTTCCCCATTCCCATTTTTGCCCCATAGGCAGTACCGTAATTAACTCGGAGGTCCCTTTGTGGGTCCCTACTTTAACGGCTGGTCCAGACCAGCCTTTCAGGTCGGGTCCCACAAAGGGACCTCGTAATTAGGCGCTAAGGGGTTAACGGTGCTGCGGCCTTTTACGGCGCCGTTAACCCCTTAGCGCCAGGGTCGTAATGACCCCTTATGTCTAACTGAAGACATGGCGTTGTTCACTTGACCTGTATTTGTAACTGGTTTGGGAAAACCAAATCAGCATTTGGTGTAGTATTTCCCTTTGTTTTTGTATTTGCGACGACAATATTTCCAAATTTGTGTGTTTGAAATTGTGAAATTTGTGCATCAAGATCACTATTTGTTGCTTCTAATGGAATTTCAATAAACTGTAAAACACTGTCTTGACCAAATTTAGGAGCATCTTTAATCCATAAAAGCATGTGGATATGTGGTGCTCCTCTGGCTTGGTATTCTTTTCTCCAAAAGAAGTGTTGCACTTCTCCAAGGGGAGGAACAGTTTTTTTTACAAATAAAATGCAGAATAGCAATGAACCAATGGTGAAAATATCTTGAAACATTAACAGGATCCAAAGAACAGAGTTCTCCAGGTGTTAGTATATCTCTGTTTGTTTTGTTTTTGTTTGATATGCGTAGGAAATCACGTAAATCTTCCCATGGATATTCTGCACAACTTAATGTAACAAACCAAGTGGGTGGGCCAAGGTTTCTGATCATACAACGTACATCTCCATGACATCAAAACCAGTACTCTTTAGTACCACACATATTTGCTAATAGATTTGTAATATTTGATTGTAAACCCTCATCCTTTTGTTGCACTTTTTGTAATATTTGTGTGCCTGTCATATTTTGAAAATGTGATCCTGATTTTAATATGTGTGCAACTCTGTAACATAAAGTTGCTAGTTCACTTTCAAAGAGTAGGTGGAATATGTATTCCACATTTTGTCTAAATCTGGGATCTTCAGAATGCATCCGTAATGAGTGGTATTCTGAAGCTGATATTTGAATAGGTCTATCATCATACCTTCCTCCTTTGCCAGTAGGAAAGAGTAGAGGAAAAGCAGGTGCTTCTATACTTTTTTCCCATAGGATGATTGGTGATCCTTTTGTTTGACGCATTTGGTACATTTCCAGTGTATCTTCTATGGTGTCATTAGAGTGCAAAGGATGAATTGTACAATGGTCTAAAGTATTTGATATTGTAGCAAAATCTAGGAGCTCAAATTGACCAGCTTCTTGTGTTTCTTCAATTATTTCAGTTGAGTTTTCTTCAATATTAATTTCTTGTAATATTCCTTATTCTCTTTAAGATATTGCAAGGCATGTCTAACTTTATGTAAATCTACCATCTGTTGCCATATTTCTTTGTCTTTTGTAGGTACTCCATTTACTAAGATAATTAAAGAGTGCTGCATTGGACATTGCACTCCTAGAGTATTCACATTTTCTTTTAAATCTAATGGTAAATAAACTACTTTTCCATGAATGCCTTTTACCAATTCAGAGGGAGGTAATGTTGCTGTTTTTTGTTGAAGGTGTATTATTGCTTGAAATGGGTGCACTGTTTGAATTGTGATGCTCTCATATAAATTAAGTTGTTGTAGGGGTTTTGATAGTGGGTATAATTCCAAATTATTTGTGATAGCACTTGAAGGAGTTTGGTTGTTGTCAAGTTTTGTAGTGCAGCAACTACAAAGTATTAAGGGGTCAGTTATTTCGTATTTGTTTTCTGCTACAAGGTAGAGAGCTAATTCAAACCATTTAGAATCTTCATTGTCTTCTATTTTGTATGTTAGGTCTACAGTTTTTGTGTTACTTTTATAAAAAGTTCTGCGGCAACATACACACACATGGTTTGGTACTTCAGCTGATGTACTTTTAAATGTTAGTATTTCTTTTTGGTATGTGTTTAGTAAAAGGTTGCCATGTGCAGAATTGTTGCTAATTCGGTTTAAAGCTATTTCATTCTGTAAGTGGCTTTCACTTCCAAAATATTTTTCTGGATATAGACAATTTGTTGAAGGTGGTCTTTCGCTGTACCATGTAGAAGAATGTTATTTAAATTGGCTAGTGCTAAAGCAGGACTTTTAGCATAGTACAGTTTATAGACTATATTTCTTATAGTTGAATGATGTGTTGATATCCTTTTGATATCATGGAAGGTGGGTCTGTAATGCAGGCCAATGAATGTCCTTGAAGTCCTGTGTACTTTCACACTGGACAGGTATCCATATTTTGCAGTAGTTTAATTTTGATTTCGTCTTTGCTTTCTACATATTGATTGAGGAATTGGCGTAAAGACTTGAAACATTGTTTGGGAATGTTATACATTGACGTGCATGGCCATTTGTAGACTAGATGTTCTGAATCAGTTGAATGGAGGGGTAATTCTAAGTTTACCGGGCATATTTTTGTAAAGAGTACTTCTTGTTCCATTAGGGTATTATTCACTTTTTCATAACCTTGACCACTGCTATGTATGGCAATTGTATTTGTTTGCTTTTGTTTGTACGCTTCTTCATTAAAGTAGGGTTCTGTGTTCGTAGTGTGATTCCATTCACCTCTGCAGATACTTAAGAAGTTCTTTCTGTTGGCATTTCGTTTATTGAGAAGTCTTTTTTGTAATTTAGTTATTAGTTTTGTAAGTGGTTTCATTTTGTTTAACACTAAAATAAATAACTTTCTTTTGAGAAGAAATGCACTGTCTATCAACGCTTCTAAGATTAATTTCCTACGATAGGTTTTAAGCATTGAACCTGATTTCTCTCCTGTTTTTATAAGATTTTGAAGGACTTTGTGATGGTACATTTTGGCTAAAATACTTTTCTTGGTATGCTTACTTTGCATTATATCAAAATTTAAAGAAGCAGTTTTATCTGTCGTGATAGCTGATTTTCTGTTAATTGTTTTTTGGTTTGTTTTTTTCATTTTGATAGAGGAGGCAAAGTTTTTGTACTTGAAACTTCTTGTGTTTCACTAAATGACTGTGTTAGCTGTTTTGTTTCAACTTTTTTTACAAATTCTGCTAGAGATGGATGCCTATGTTGGACACTTTTATTTTCATTTGCTCTACTTTTGCGTTGCTTTCTACAGACTTGACTTTTGGTAGGCATTATTTAGGGTCTGTTGAAATAAATAAAGAAGGTATGAGTTGGGGTGTTCTGTAATGTATGTGTGCTGTGTGCATGAGTGTTTGAGTAAGATGATAAAGATGTATATAATGGTGTGTGATTGTGCATTGGCAACTGCAACTAGTAGGGATGGGTATTCTTGAATTTATGAGCTACTAAACTGGGGTTTAGATGACAGAAAAAAGTAAGCTAGTGGTGTGGAGAAGTACAAATAGTAAATCTAATGTATACAATTAAAACAGTTGTTTGTTCTATAATATCTAAATTCTAGCGGTTGAGTTGGGTAATTTGTGTGTCCAAAAATAGGAATTTGTGGGCCATTCTGGCTGTAAATTGCAGTTTAAGACATGGGGAATTTTGGACAGAATGGTGCACAAGCTCTATTGTTAAGCACAGAAATAGTATGAATTAACTTTACAGTGTGTTTCAGTAATAATACAAATATTATGGTGATATTCTACTTACATTTTTTCTAAAATGAACAGGTTACTTCTTAGTTCTTCTTTGTTCTTCAAATTCGGCTGCTTCTTTTCAGGAGAATGGTATTCACTGCAATTGTAAAAGAAACAAATTAGTAATTTTGTTTGTATATAGCACTGTTTTTAATTTAGACATTGTTTTTTTTAATTGAAATCCTCAGCACCTTCCTCACAACCATTAAAACTATCTTATTTACATAAGATACGTCGCACCAGTTCAATACATATGATGTGTTCTTAATGAACAAATTGTATTGCAATGACTGACTGTAGCAAACAAAATATCTTTACTATGTCTTGTGAAATTCATAATGTAACACTGAATACCACTATTTCTATAACTAAGCTCTTCCAGGTAATAGTGCCTCAATGTCATGCTTAAATTAAAGTAATTAAATAAATAAATAAATAAAAAATATTAAGTCAATTTGAAAATGTGTTCATGTACTGTACAGAAAATATGCATACCTATAGTTTGTGTTCATGCATATGGATATGCATGGAGCTGCAAGTAGAAATCTTGGAGACTTGTACAGTATTTCTTGTAGATGGTGCTTGCAAATGATGTGACACTTGTACTCAGAGAGATTCACAATACAATTGCAGTGTTGATCTATGATGATGCAGTTAGATGTAGAGATCTTGAATGTGATTGGTGGATGGTCATGTGACTTCTTAGCTACATCCAATGAGGGAATGGCACAGAGAGTGAACTGGAAATGGGAGAAGGGCTGCTCATGTTATGATATGTCCGCGGACATGGTGGTAGTCGCGGACATCGGGTGTTACATCCGGGGATTTTTGGGTTCAGAAGTCATGCAAATGAGAATGAGCACTGAAAGGGATTGGTCAGAAAAGTTTAGTGGGTGTGTTGTGCCAGGAGAGAGTTTCTCAGATACTCTTTTTGCTGAGAGAACAACAGATAGCTATGGCTGTGTGTTTCAGAAAACAGATTGTTTGGATTTTGGGAGATTCGTGGAAACATTGATTGAAGGTGCATGCAGAAGGCTGTGGACTAGCTGTAGATCTTGGATTTCCACATGTGGAAGTACATTGGCATGTCCTCTTTTCACAATGAAAATATTATGTTTCGTAGTACATATATTTTTCGCAGAGATGGAGTCCCTCTTACTTATGCTGGCAATCAGATTTTTCTGAGAAATGTACAAAATGCATTGCAACCTTTTTTAGAATTACAGCATCCATTTTGAAGTAGGTGTTAAGTATTTATAATTTTTGACATACAAACACCTCCCAAAGGCTCTATTCAGAGCCACCACTTCTTCCCAGAGAAATTTGCAATGGTTATGATAAGGTAGCAACTCAATTTTTTAGATGTTCGCGGACTGTCTGCGGACTTCTAAAAATACAAAGGGCCCTGCTTCATTTATTTTCACTTCTATTTTTTAACTGTGAAAGGCGGCTCTGAAAAGAGCCTTATTTTTTTTCATTTTTGTTGTTTTGTACTTTTTTTGGTTTTTAATACACGACACACTAGGAGAGGAGGGGAAAGGAGGGTAAAGGGGGGGACACCAACCACAGGGATAAGAAAGGTTGAGCTTAGAGAGGAAGATGTAGAGTGGGTTTTATTTGGGTAGTGAGCAGGTCTTCTTGTGCTCTGAGACGATACTCTCAAAAGGACTGCAAAGTTGCTCCCCCTTGCACAGTACTGTGTCACAGTACATACATAAAACTGTGACCCTCGAAAGGTAATGGTCATCAGAATTCTGTATGGCCTGTGAGGCAGCTTGAGGAAGACGGTGTTCCACAGAGGTGGTCCTTGTGGTGACAGGATCAGAAACGGAGGATGAAGTAGAGGAAATCAACCTACTATGATCTTCGCAAGGTACAACCTTGCGAATAGCCCCAGAGTGAAATGACATCAGGTGTCGCTTTATGGTAGTGGTCCCAAAGCTGTACGAACTGTGCCTCCCTCGACTGAGTATCATTTTGCACTCATTGCAGGTGACACGGTTCGCACAAGCCTTAGGACCATTCCCATGAATGGTAAACAACCGCCACACCCAAGACTCACGCCTAGTGCGGGTAGGAGGGATTTCCTCTACCTCATTCTCGTCATCCTCTTCTTCCTCCTCTGAATCCTCACTCCTGTTCCCCTCTTCAGGCCCTTGGGAAGGTGATGGTGGTGGGGGTGGTGCTGAAGCAGGTGCAGCACCAGGTGGCAATAGTGCAGCCAGGGATGGCATCTTGATGGTGTAATATGCAAGTTGCAGGAAAAATAGCTGTGCTCTGAAGAATAGCCAGAAACACAATGAGAATAAGCTCTAGGGAGTGGTCTTTTATAGGGGTGCTTGTACGCGGTTCACGGACATGCGTGCTGTCCGCGGACATATCAAACACAAAAAAAGGTAAAAAAAGTATTTAAAAGTATGTAGAAACTCATGATTAGTATGTGGAACTTGTGCTATGGTGAGTTTTTATTGAAAAATAGTGTGGATTACTTGAAAATGTACTTTTAAATTGTTCGGGGACACGAACAGTGTCCGCATTCAGAACACGCAATTAGTGTGGGTGCGGTCACATGATCCCTTTGCAAACATGTCCGCGAAGGAAGCGCCTGTCCGCAGGATATTGGTTTGCGCATGCGCGTTGATGTTCTACGGACACTGTTCGGGTCCTGAAGTAATTAAAAGTGCGTTGCACGTCAAACAAACATTTGTGGACACTGCATGTGTTCTAGAGCAGTTTCAACTTGCTAGCGAACACTACGGACAGGTATAGTGTTCTTTAGGACAATTTAATTTTCGTTTCTTTACGAACTTTTCAAGACATCGCGTGTGTTCTTAGAACAGTTTCAACTTGCTAGCGAACAGTACGGACAGGTATAGTGTTCTTCAGTACACCTCCATTTTCATTTATTTACGAATATTTCTTTATTAACATTGCGCCTTGCTTTTTCCATTTGTGGACCAAATGATGAAGGATAAAGCCACATTTGTCTCTGCGCAATCCGTGAAAATATCACTTGAGAATTAGGAAACATGTCCATAACCTTCCCAAGTCCTTCTTTCTATAGCAAATTGTAAAAACAATCCAGTCACATGCCCTAAACTGTTCCCTCCACAATGAATTACAATTATGTCTGGATGTTGCTCTGTCTCCAAAGTAGCACAGAGAGGTAGCAAGTCCAACCACTTCATTCCACGTACTCCATGCCAGTGTACTTTCACATGTGGGAATCCAAGATCTACAGCTACTCCACAGCTTTCTGCATGCACCTTCAACCAATATATCCATGAATCTCCCAAAATCCATACAATCTTTTTCCTAAAACACACAGACATGGCTATCTGTTGTTCTCTCAGCAAAAACAGTATATGAGAAACTCTCTTCTGGCACAACACACCCACTAAACTTTCCTGACCAATCCCTTTCCGTACTCATTCTCATTTGCATGACTTCTGAACCCAAAAATCCCCGGATGTAACTCCCGATGTCCGCGAACTACCGCCATGTCTGCGGACATATCGTAACATGAACAGCCCTTCTACCATTTCCACTTCACTCTCTCTGCCATTCCCTCATTGGATGTAGCTAAGAAGTGACATGACCATGCACCAATCACATTCAAGACCTCTACATCTAACTGCATCATCATAGATCAGCACTGCAAATGTACTGTGAATCTCTCTGAGTACAAGTGTCATATCATTGGCAAGCACCATCTACCAGAAATACTGTACAAGTCTCCAAGATTTCTACTTGCAGCTCCATGCATATCCATATGCATGAACACAAACTTCAGGTATGCATATTTTCTGTACAGTAGATGAACACATTTTCAAACAGACTTTTAGCTTGTGTAATCTGTAAAATGTATTTACTGTATTTTTTTCAATTTCCTAAAATCAACTATCACTTTTAAACCTTTATACTATTTACTTTCTTTATACACACACACTCAAATCATGTTAAACTAACATTTTTTAAATGAAATATACGGACTACATATATTCAAACAAAATTGCATGCAAGCACAATCTATGTTTAAATCTTTAAAAAAAATACTTATACAATTTCATATATTTTTGTTTTTATTTATTTATTTACTTAATTACTTTAATTTAGACATGACATTGAGGCGCTATTACCTAGAACAGCTTAGTTACAGAAATAGTGGTATTCACTGGTATATTATAAATTCAATACAATTTGTTCATTAAGAACATATCATATGTACTGAACTGATGCAATGTATCTTATGTAAATAAATTAGTTTAATGCTTTTTAAGAAGGCGCTGAGGATTTCAATTAAAAAAATCAATATCTAAATTAAAAACAGCGCTATATACAAACAAAGTTACTAATTTGAATCTTTTACAATTGCAGTGAAGACCAGTCTCCTGAAAAGAAGCAGCCGAATTCGAAGAACAAAGAAGAACTAAGAAGTTACCTGTTAATTTAAGAAAAAAAGTAAGTAGAATATCAACATAATATTTGTATTATTACTCAAACATACTGTAAAGTTAATACAAGCGTGTGCCTAAAAATATAGATTGTGTACCATTTTGTCCAAAAATCTCCATGTCTTAAACAGCGATTTACAGCCAGAATGGCCCACAAATTCCTATTTCTGGACACACAAATTATCCAACTGAATCGCTACAATTTTCATATTATAGAACAGACAACTATTTTAATTGTATACATTAGATTTACTATTTGTAATTTTCCACACCACTAGCTTACTTTTTTGTCATCTGAACCCCAGTTTAGTAACACATAAATTCAAGAATACTTATCCCTACTAGTTGTAGTTCCCAATGCACAATCACACACCATTACATACATCTTTATCATCTTACTCAAACACTCATGCACACAGCACACATACATTTAAGAACACCCCAACCCATACCTTCTTTATTTTTTTCAACAGACCCTAAAGAATGCCTACCAAAAGTCAAGTCCGCAGAAAGCAATGCAGAAGTAGAGCAAATGAAAATAAAAGTGTCCAACATAAGCATCCATTTCTAGCAGAATTTGTAAAAAGAAGTTGAAACAAAACAGCTAATACAGTCATTTAGTGAAACACAAGAAGTTTCAAGTACAAAAACGTTGCCTCCTCTATCAAAATCCTTCAAAATGCTTCAGAATCAGTCCTTCAAGTCCCTCAAGTCCTTCAAAATCTTATAAAAACAGGAGAGAAATCAGGTTCAATGCTTACAACCTATCGTAGGAAATTAATTTTAGAAGCGTTGATGGACAGTGCAATTCTTCTCAAAAGAAAGTTAATAATTTTCCTGTTAAACAAAATGAAACCACTAACAAAAGTAATAACTAAATTACAAAAAAGACTTCTCAATAAGCAAATGTCAACAGAAAGAACTTCTTAATTATCTGCGGAGGTGAATGGAATCACACTACGAGCACAGAACCATATTTTAATGAAGAAGCGTACAAACAAAAGCAAACAAATACAATTGCCATACATAGCAGTGGTCGAGGTTATGAAAAAGTGAATAATACCATAATGGAACAAGAAGTACTCCTTACAAAAATATGCCCTAAAACTTAGAATTACCCCTCCATTCAACTGAATCAGAACGTCTAGTGTTCAAATGGCCATACACGTCAATGTGTAACATTCCCAAACAAGGTTTCAAATCTTGAATTACCCCTCCATTCAACTGAATCAGAACGTCTAGTGTTCAAATGGCCATACACGTCAATGTGTAACATTCCCAAACAAGGTTTCAAATCTTTACGCCAATTCCTCAATAAATATGTAGAAAGCAAAGACAAAATCAAAATTAAATTACTGCAAAATATGGATACCTGTCCAGTGCGCAAGTACACAGGACTACAAGGACATTCATTGGCCTGCATTACAGGACCTACTTGTAAAACCACTTTCCATGATATCAAAAGAATATCAACACATCATTCAACTATAAGAAATCTAGTCTATAAACTGTGCTATGCTAAAAGTCCTGCTTTAGCACAAGCAAATTTAAATTTATATCCAGAAAAAATAATTTGGAAGTGAAAGCCATTTACAGAATGAAATAGCTTTAAACCCATTAAGCAACAATTCTACACATGGCAACCTTTTGCTAAACACATACAAAAAAGAAATACTAAAATTTAAAAGTACATCGGCTGAAGTTCCAAACCATGTATGTGTATGTTGCCGTAGAACTTTTTATAAAATGAACACAAAACATGTATACCTATCATACAAAATAGAAGACAATGAAGATTCTAAATGGTTTGAATTAGCTATCTACCTTGTAGCAGAAAACAAATACGAAATAACTGAGCCCTTAATACTCTGCAGTTACTGCACTACAAAACTTGACAACAACCAAACTCCTTCACGTGCTATCACAAATAATTTGGAATTATACCCAGTACCAAAACCCCTACAACAAGTTAATTTATATGAGAGCATCATAATTCAAACACTACACCCATTTCAAGCAATAATACACCTTCAACCAAAAACAGCAAAATTACCTCCCTCTTAATTGGTAAAAGAAATTCGTGGAAAAGTAGTTTATTTACCATTAGATCTAAAAGAAAATATGCATACTCTAGGAGTGCAACGTCCAATGCAGCAATCTTTAATTATCTTAGTAAATGGAGTACCTACAAAAGACACAAAAAATATGGCAACAGCTGGCAGATTTACATAAAGTTAGACTCTTCCAATATCTTAAAGAGAATAATGAATATTACAAAGAATTTAATATTGAAGAAAATTTGAAAGATACAACTGAAATAATTCAAGAAACACAAGAAGCTGGTCAATTTGAGCTACTAGATCCTGCTACAATATCAATACTTTAGACCATTATAGAATTCATCCTTTGCACTCTAATGACACCATAGAAGATGTACTGGAAACGTCCCAAATGCGTCAAACAAAAGGATCGCCAATCAGCATATAGGAAAAAAGTATAGAAGCACGTGCTTTTCCTCTACTCTTTCCTACTGGCAAAGGAGGAAGGTACGATGATAGACCTATTCAAATATCAGCTTCAGAATACCGCTCATTACGGATGTATTCTGAAGATCCCAGATTTAGACAAAATGTGGAATACATATTCCACCTACTCTTTGAAAGTGAACTTGCAACTTTATGAAAAGGATGAGGTTTTACAATCAAATATTACAAATCTATTAGCAAATATGCATGGTACTAAAGGGTACTGGTTTCGACGTCATGGAGATGTACGTTGTATGATCAGAAACCTTGGCCCACCCACTTGGTTTGTTACATTTAGTTGTGCAGAATATGAATGGGAAGATTTACATGATTTCCTACGCATATCAAACAAAAACAAAACAAACATAGATATACTAACACCTGGAGAACTTTGTTCTTTGGATCCTGTTAATGTTTCAAGATATTTTCACCATCGCTTCATTGCTATGCTACACTTTATTTGTAATAAAACTGTTCCTCCCCTTGGAGAAGTGCAACACTTCTTTTGGAGAAAAGAATACCAAGCCGGAGGAGAACCACATATCCACATGCTTTTATGGATTAAAGATGCTGCTAAATTTGGTCAAGACAATGACGCCACTGTGTTTCAGTTTATTGAAAAATATGTCACTTGTGAAATTCCATCAGAAGCAACAAATAGTGATCTTCATGCACCAACTTTACAATTTCAAAAAGACAAATGTGGAAAATATTGTCGTCTCAAATACAAAAACAAAGGGAAATACTACACCAAATGCCGATTTGGTTTCCCTAGACCAGTTACAAATACAGGTCAAGTGAACAACCTCATGTCTTCAGTTAGACATAGTGTTAAACGTAAGTCACCTAAAAATACATATTACATAAAAAGAAAATAAGAAGAAAAATATATCAATGATTATAATGCAATCATTGCCCACTTATGGAATGCAAACATAGATGTGCAGTACATTGCAGACAATTCTATTGCAGTTGCATGCCACAGCATACTTAACTAAAGCAGAAAAGACTGAGCTCCAAGACCTCTGGAATGACCTGTCATCAGATAAAACACTGACTCAGAAATTATACAGCTTGGGCATAAAAATGCTCACCCATAGAGAATGTGGCTCCTATGAAGCAGGAGATTGTTTAACTGGTACTGCTTTGTATGAAAAATCTGAAAGTATAGTATGGCTAAGTCTTGGTCCAGCTAAATCTAGAAAAAGAGTTCTAAAATCATATGAAGATATAGAAACAATAGCCAAACATGATCCCAACAGCCAAGACATTTTAAAAAACAATTTACTGGACACATACTACCCAAACAGAAGTACTACTTTGGAAACCATGTGTCTATAACACATAGCCAAAAACTTCTCATACAAAAATTATATAAAACCCGATGAAAAAAAAGGTAAATACAGAGTGTCAAATTGTGAAGGCAGCTAAGTAAAACTCACCAAACCAAATTTAATTAATCATATCAAATTGTCATTAAAGACTCCTCAACATAAAGATCTATATCACATGTTCCTGCTACAACTCTTTAAAACATGGAGAAAAGAAGACGAAATACTAGGTAACTATGACTCCTATGAAGACGCTTTCAAAGCAAATGAAAGCACTATAACCAATGTAAACTTTACACAGTACAAAGCAATGTTGCACAATGAACAGCAACACAAATTGGAACTCCAGACCCAACTAGATAAGGACACTCCTGACAGTAGTCAACCTTCTGTAACATGAAGCCAAGAACCACTGGGAGAGCCACTAATAACAAATGAGGCAGAATTAGCTATGACATGTGTCAGTATGAAGATAAAGAAGAGTTAACTATACTACAATCAAAACTAAACAATGAGCAACGTAGCATTTTTCAAGAAGTAACAAAAGAAATTGCACCTGGTGTACAACATGAAAACAAAGAATGCACCTGCCAAAATGACAAACCTTTAGAACTGTACGTCAGTGGTGAAGCTGATTATGACAAAACATTCTTAATCAAACTCATCAGTAAATTCCTTGAACAATTGACAAACAACAAAATTTCAGCTGTTGTCACTGCCCCCGCAGGTTTAGCAGTCTACAACATAGGTGGTGTCACTTTACACCGATTATTACTCCTGCCAGTAGAACACCAAACAAATTAGACTATTACAAACTTTATACAGAAGCTTTAATTGAACTATGCAGAGTATTAAAACAAATAAAAATGCTACTAATAGATGAGGTGAGCATGGTCTCCAACCTAATGTTGGCTTTGATTCACCTCAGATTACAAGAAGTACTCAAACCAAACTACGAAGAGCTCTTTGTAGGAAAACACATTATTTTCAGAGATCTTCTTCAATTGACACCCGTGAAAGGTGAGCCTATTTTTAAAACCTTAGGACACAAACTCTGCCGTAAAACTATTGTCAGCATTGGAAATGTCAACCTTTGGCAACATTTCCAATACAGAGATTTAACAGAAAACATGCGGCAATGTGCAGATCTCACTTATGCCAACATCTTAAAAAGTATTAGAGTTGGTATATTATCTCAAGAAGCACAAGCAATATTGAAAACCCGGCACATTCATACACTTTATGGTGATAATGCATGTGCTCCGGATGTTTTGGAACAATTAGCCCACTAAAATGTCAATTGTATGGCCTTAATGCCAACTCTTGCAAGCTGTTTCAAATTCAATGAAACAATGTTAAAAAAGAAATGCAACCAATAATTGAAATTAGCGCCACAGACAATCTAGACATACATGGTATGACACTACCTATGTGTGAACAAGCCACAACGAGACTAAGGGGGTAATTCATAGAATTCAGCGCACAAGTGGCGCACGCTGCTGGCGCACTGTGTGCGCATGCGGCAGTCTGCGCGAGCCGCGTGTGCCAAAATCCATTGTTGTGCGCAGCGTATTCATGGATTTTAAAATCCTTAACCAGCTGTGGCGCAGAGTGGCGCAGCAACCCTGCAGCTGCGCCAGTTACACCCCAACCCCTCCCCGTGCGCCATGAAAAGCGCACAAATCCCGTACATGGCGCACAGGCCAGTGGACCAGCATACAGCGCCTCAACCACGAAAACGTCCCTAAAAACCCCTTGGGTTTTACACGCAATTGGCCTTGGGCGAGTGGGGTACGTGTATTCTGAGGGGTGCACAGGGAGTTTCACACGCGATAAGCCTTGTGCAAGCGGGGTACGTGTATTCTGAGGTGTGCGCGGGTAGTTTCACACGCGATAGGCCTTGGGCGAGTGGGGTACGTGTATTCTGAGGGGTGCGCAGGGAGTTTCACACGCGATAGGCCTTGGGTGAGCGGGGTACATGTATTTCGGGGGTGCGCGGGAAGTTTTACACGCAATTGGCCTTGGGCGAGTGGGGTACATGTATTCTGAGGGGTGTGCAGGGAGTTTCACAAGCGATAGGCCTTGGGCAAGCGGGCTATGTGTATTTCGGGGGTGCGCGGGAAGTTTTACAGGCGATTGGCCTTGGGCGAGTGGGTTACGTTTATTCTGAGAGGTGCGCAGGGAGTTTCACACGCGATAGGCCTTGGGTGAGCGGGGTACACATATTCTGAGGGGTACGTGGGGCGTTTCACACGCGATAGGCCTTGGGCGAGCGGGGTACGTGTATTTCAGGGTTAAGCGGGAAGTTTTACACGCGATTGGCCTTGGGCGAGTGGGGCACATGTATTCTGAGGGGTGCGCAGGGAGTTTCACATGCGATAGGCCTTGGGCAAGCTGGGTACGTGTATTTCGGGGTTGCGCGGGAAGTTTTACACGTGATTGGCCTTGGGCGAATTGGGTACGTGTATTCTGAGGGGTGCGCGGGGGGTTCACACGCGATAGGCCTTGGGCGAGCAGGGTACGTGTATTTCGGGGGTGCGCGGGAAGTTTTATATGCGATCGGCCTTGGCCGAGTGGGGTATGTGTATTCTGAGGGGTGCGCGGGGAGTTTCACACGTGATAGGCCTTGGGCGAGTGGAGTACGTGTATTCTAAGGGGTGCGCGGAGAGTTTAACACGCGATAGGCCTTGGGTGAGCGGGATACGTGTATTCTGAGGGTTGCACGGGGAGTTTCACATGCGATAGGCCTTGGGCGAGTGGGTTATGTGTATTTCGGGGGTGCACAGGAAGTTTTACATGCGATTGGCCTCGGGCGAGTGGGGTACGTGTATTCTGAGGGGTGCGCAGGGAGTTTCACATGCGATGGGCCTTGGGGGAGCGGGTTATGTGTATTCTGAGGTGTGCACGGGAAGTTTTACATGCGATTGGCCTTGAGGCGAGTGGGGTGCGTGTATTCTGAGGGGTGCGCGGGGAGTTTCACACGCGATAGGCCTTGGGCGAGCGGGGTAAATGTATTCTGAGGGGTGCGCGGGGAGTTTCACACGCGATAGGCCTTGGGCGAGCGGGGTACGTGTATTTCGGGGGTGCGCGGGAACTTTCACACGCGATTTTGCTTGCAGAGCGGGGTACGTGTATCCAGTGGGGTGCACGGGGTGTTACGCACATGAATTGCCAGTGTGGGTCCTCCCAGGTGTGCCTTCAAACACCTCCCCAGCCCGTGCAGGCAGCCCACACCAGAGGGGACTACCCTGCAACCCTGGTCATGTCGCGCAGGCAGCCCATCCACCATGGGCATGCCCCCCAGCCAGCCCACATGTTAGCTTGCACTAGTGATCACCGACTCATGTCCCTCAGCACCTCCACCCACCCAGCATTGAGGGGCACCTGCCAGCAGGCCCGACTCATGTCCCTCAGCACCCCCACCCACCCAGCATTGAGGGGCACCGCCAGCAGGCCCCGACTCATGTCCCTCATCACCCCCACCCACCCAGCATTGAGGGGCACCTGCCAGCAAGCCCTGACTCATGTCCCTCAGCACCCCCACCCACCCAGCATTGAGGGGCACCTGCCAGCAGGCCCCAACTCATGTCCCTCAGCACCCCCACCCACCCAGCATTGAGGGGCACCTGCCAGCAGGCCCTAACTCATGTCCCTCAGCACCCCCACCCACCCAGCATTGAGGGGCACCTGCCAGCAGGCTCCGACTTATGAACCCCCCCCAAAACATCATAAAGATGCACAATCATGGGCCTCATGTGCTCCAAAATCCCATCCCACAGCACCCCACCCCAGTCTTGAGAGGCAATCAAGTCCCCAATCCACCCCACACTGAAATGGCCTTTCCATGACACAAGCCGAAAGTCAACTATGTACATCAAAACATGTCCCTCACACACACACCCTGGGTGCAAGTGATTGTCTAAATCTACTTTTTCACATGCAGTAACCCAATGAGTGAATCACACATGGAAGTAAGAAACAAAAATGTATTAAGAACAAAATGAATGAAATTAAATGAAACCATAAAACATTTCAAACGATGAAATGAAATGTATGTCTGAAACATAATAAAAAAACATATGAAGAACCAATCCAAAGTGATGAAAAAAAACATGTGTCCACTCTCACGGGCCACCAAATGAAATCCAAAGGAAACGTAAATTGAAAAATCCATTGATCCATGGTGATAAAATAAAATAAAATCCTCAAATGATCCACTGTTCAACTATGTACACAGAGTTCATCCAGGGTCCATGAGCCCAACAAATGAAATTAAACCTATCCAAAAAACTACCTAAGAAAAGAACTATATACAAATGTGTGGGGCATAGTCCAAACACCCCAAATCAAAGAAAAACGAAAATGAAACCTAACACTAAAAACTATAAACAATGGTGGCGGGCTAGTCCGATGGCTCACTTTCCGATTTCCCGGGCCAGGGCATCATCGAACTCCTGCTCAATGTCCTGGAGGCGGTCCTCTTCCATGGCCCGAGGGTTTGCAGGGACGATGCCATGTTGACCTCCAACTCCCTGCGAATTGCCTCGAGGCACTCGGCCCTCCTTAGTGCCCTCCGCATGGAGTTCTCCGCTGTGACCATTGTGAGCCGTGCCTCTTCCGCCCGCCGCCGCTCCGCATCTATGGCCTGGCCCAACCGCTGCCACACGGAAGGCACTTCCAATCCTGGGTCCTCCTGCCCTCTGGCCGATGCCTGCCCCTTGGATGTTGACGGCCCCAAGCCATCATGGCTCCCACTTTGTTGCTGCTGCTGCTGTGCCTGTGCCCTGGCTCTTGCTGCCTGCACGTCCTTCTCTGGCTGGGGTGCAGTCATTGTGGTGGCCACCCCTGCTGGACATCCGACTCCTGACTGTGGCAGGGATGTGTCCTCCACCAGCCTGGCCGCAGGGTCAGAGGCAGCTCCACAGGGTACCCAGGTGATACATGGGTGGGAAGATGGCATGGAGGACGACTGGTGCACAGCGGTTCAGGTGAGGAGGGGGTCGGAATAAGGTCCAGCATATGGAGGAATCTAGCCCTGGTGACCCGTCCCAGTAGGTCAGCGTGGTCAACGAGGCATTCGAGATGACGTTCAGTGTCTTCACGAAAACACTGCAGGTCACCCTGCATGCCCTGTTGACGCAACACCATCCCAGCTAGGACAGGCTCAACCCGGTCCCGGATTGCCACGTCCGCAGGGAGAGGAAGGCCAGTTGTTGTGCGCTCATTCCCTCCCTGAAAACGGGTGTGGATGTTGGCATCCCTGCTGGTGCAGGATGATGCAGTCACAGGATCGGGGACAGGTTTACACACAGGCACCTCCGCGGCAGCCTGTGCTGCCTCCTGCCCCTGCGTCTGCACTGCACTGCTACCACCAGTGGAATCCCCACCTCCAGACCCCTTGTGTGTTCCTTCCACGGCCTCCTCCTCCACCAAACCCCCCACCAACCTGGATGACTCCATGCCATCTTCCTCCGTCGGACCCTGTGGGGTCTCAGCTGCCCCTTCTGCAGCCGAGGAGTCCACCTCCGACCTCTGCCTCCTGGACATACCCTCGGCAGCTGCGGTCTGGGACCCGGCACCAGACTCCTCACTCCCCGACAAAATGACAACCTGGGAGGGGAGCCGGGCCTTGCATCTCCGGCTGGTGGTGCGATCCCTGCCGCTTTGCTCCACAGCACCCTCTCCGACTTCTTCATCAGTTGACACTGCAGACAGGGAGAGATAGAACACAGGTATCAGGGCACTGTACAATGGACTGATACACACATGACAGTTGCACCTGAGTGGCAGTGTAAAACTACAGACATGGCATCACAATCTCTAACACACATGTCATTTCAACTCACACACATGAGCAAATCAACAGGAATCTTGCACCAGGCAGCACCGTCCATACACACACAACAGCACGAGCAGCCGAAGGTGAGCCTGACATCACATGAAACACGAGGAGTGCACAACACATGCACACATGCCACCAGACTTACATGCATGTGTACATCTCCACCAACTGTCGCAGTGATGAGATCGCCATCCATGTCACAACTCGCATTCAGCATTCTACATGTCAGTGTCACATGCATCCATGTTGCATTACAGTTGTACACTTGTCACATTCACACACATGCACATGTACACAGTGCAGATACATGCAGCAGGAAACGACATCCATGTGTGACACCACAACCATGCCACAGTACATACACATAATTTACACATGTGCGCACCCACACAGGCATTTGCCCAGCATGCTTGCCAACACATACAGCATCGATGTGTCTCACACATGAGAGGAATCACAGGTGGCTGGTTCACGTCCCTGTACATACGCATCCATACATGGACCTACAAAGACATATGTTGAACCTGCACACCACAACACTCACAGCGTACAATCAGTAGGCATGTACACTTACCGCTCGACTCCAGATGGGTTTGCCTCTCAAGCACCTGGATGTGGAGCACTGGGTGTATACGTTCCAGGACCCTCATTTGGATGGTGGTAAGGCGGACCAGGCACCCCTTGCCATCCGCTGGCTTCAAGAGGCGCCGTTCCTTGCTGAGGATCCTGGACCTGAAGTCCTCCCAGCTCTTCCAGAGGTGTTGAATGTCACGGACTGCCACCTCCTCCGCGTTGATGGCAGTCACAATGTCCATCCAGATCCTCTCCCGTCCTTCATTGTCGGCACGCAAACTTCCAAAGAGGGCATCATACTGCCCCAGGACAAGCTCCACCAGGACACCAAATTCACTGGCACTGAAGCTGGTGGTCCTCTGCCTCTCTGGCTGGGGGTTGCCAGTGGTACCAGATGGTGTAGACATGGCAACCCCAGAGGCAGGTGTGGGTGGGCAACTGGGTCCTGGGGCTGGGCTGTGGAGCAATGGTATCCCAGTCGGGAGTCTTCAGTTCCAGCAGGGGTGGTCACAGCAACTGCACCCCTGGCTTATGTGCAGGCACCAAATAGCAGGCAGGCAGCGGTGGGAGTGTGCTCGGGACTCTGGGGGGCAGGAATATAGCCTTCTGGGCAGGAGCGTGGTCTTCCGTTTGTTGTTGGTTGGCCAGCTTGATACAGAGTGATTTGGCAGTTCGCTGTATGTACCTTTCGTGGAGACTGACGTGTGTGTTGCTACTTCATGTTGTTTCGCGCGCCATCACTACTTCACAGCGGATCAAGGACATACCTCTTCTTTTGGCAGGGGTATTGGCTATGCATGTTTTTCATCATTGTGCTTGTCTGACGGTGACTCGCACACGCTATTTTTCCCACTGCGGGTGCCCCTGTGTATCACACCCGATTTCGAGGTCATAGTAGCCTGCGTGTCCCACGCGTACGCGTTTTTCATGTTACTGGGTGCCACCGCGTACTGCGGGAGGTTAATTCCACACAGGTAGGCTGCAGGGGTTGCGTGCATGGTTTTACTGCAGTTTTGGGGTGCCTGAGCGTTGTGTGACCCGTCACTACATCACCGGGGTCACATACAGCCTTGCAGGTGCAGGGGTGCTGTTAACATCTTTCATCCCACCCCCTTCACCCCAATTGCCCAGGACAATTGTGGTGTACACCTCACATTGGCACCCCTCCATCTGTGCCGGCACTACTCCATCTGTGCCTCGGTTGGGAGGCCACCAAAGATGAGGGGCGCCTCAGCTGGGCGTCCTCCTTGTGGCGGGCGTGGTCAGGGACGTGGCCGGGATGACCAGGGAGTAGGGGAACTCCAGGGTGTCCAGGGTGGCCGCAGAGGGGGAAGAGGCAGGGGTGTGCCACTTGTGCACGATGTTGTGCCATGTGTCGGTGCAGTCATGCCACCACCCCCTGTGGTTCCGGGAGATGTCCTTCTGGGACTGGTGCCTGTGTCACCCGGCAGTCCGTTTCATCGACTGCCACAGGCCCAAGGGTAGTGGTAGCTGCAGGTGCAGCTGTGGACACCACCACCCAGGCTCAGGGTCTGCCAGCGCAGGCTGCGTTGGCACTTGAAGAGTCCTTGGAAGATTTCCAACAGGGCAGGAGGGAAACCGTAGGTGCACGCAGGGCTGCCCTGACCGAGACACGTGTAAGCAAGTTTCGGAACATGTGAGTGCATTCGGCCATGAGGTGCGCACGGCGCAAGAGTGCAAAAAGCGTTGGGATGACCTCAAACGCAGGGCTAAGGCTAAGCGTGCCTTGACTCTGGTGACTGGCAGTGGGCCTGCACCTGAGGAGGAAGACCTCACTCCACACAAGTCACTCGTTGCAGAGTTCATACCACCTGAATCGGTCAAAGGAGTGGGAGAGATGCCCGACTTTGATGCCCAGTTCACTGAATTTTGTTGCGTGTTTGCTGAGGACATGTGTCTTTTACTTGTGTGATATGTTGTGCATGACTGCCACTACATGTCACGTGTACATGGTTCTGATGTGCAAGTAATGCAACTCTTCACTTATGCATGTCTGCTCGGCTGGATGGTGGACATGTGGAGCGGACGGACACTGAATCACCACTATTGCACCTTATTCACATGCAGGTCACCAGGATGCCCCTTCGGTCCATGTTCCAGCTCACTGGACCTTCTGCATGTAGCCTGGGGTGACCTTGCTCTCAGCCTTGGAACTATGTCATAGCATGACTGACGTGCATGTGTCCTCTGCCTGCATGCGGGTACTCCACGTAGGCATGCCCCCTGCCCCTCCACCCCCCACTGCACCATCTTTGCACTGGTCTGCTTCAATTTTGTCGTTGAGTACTTGCCTGTTCATGCGTCCTGTATACATGCTCACTTCCACCAGTCAATCTGCCAGACATATGCTGTGGGGTACATCCTTTGTACTTGATGCAGGGTGTCTCACTTGGACTGTGAAGAGGTCAGATGCCCTGCAGGGACATGAGTGCCCATGCATGCTCTATGTGGATTCCATGCATGCCCCTATGTGTCCTTGCCTGGATGATCATTGTAGTACGTGTTCAGGGTGACTTACATTGCATGGCATTTCATCAGCCTTCCCATGGCCACTGTGGCTCAGTCCTGCGTCGCACACATGTTTAGGGTGTGACAATCTGTGTGGCTCACAGGCTCAGCCTGTTTCATCGCCAATGACTCTGTCCAACTGGTGTAGTGTCTTCTTCACGCGTGGTTGTACTCCGGAGGTTTCATCATGTGTCCTGCTTACTGTCCCATCATCATCTGCTGTGTTGTCCCTTGAATCGCATGGTGCAAGTGATGCTAGTCAACACTGTCTGTCAATACACAGGTCTATGGTCATCCTTTTGATACCATGCAAGGCATCCCTGCATTTGCACTTGGGGGGAGGGGTGGTTTGCTTGTAGCCATGCTACCCATTGCATGCACATTGCACGTGATGGCTGAAGTTGACCTTGCACTGCCTTCACATTTTCTGATATACATCATGAAGTACTTGTACATGTGGATAGTCAGTAACGTACAAAAGTGCTGCACTGCATCGACCAACTTCAGAGCGATATAACACCCTTCTACATGCCTAATCACAGAAGCAATGTCACGTTGACCCAGCATACATGGCAGGTTCTCTTTTGTGTGTGACATGCCTGCTTCATGTGTCTGGTGTCTGTATGATGTCTATGTGTGTGTGTGTTGTGTGCTTTTAACATGTGTAGTGACCTTTTTTCTCTCTACTTTTCAGATGATGACGCAATGGAGCCAGAGGTTGGTGTTGTCATGCAAGGCACAGGGTTGATATCACAACAGCAACCCGGCGCTCGGTGGGTCGTGGGGTGGTAGGCCACGAAAACCCACATGTGCTACAGTCCATCTTGTCTCTGGCTGGCAATGAGTCCAGCCCTGATGACCACTCTGATGTCCATGTCGAGTTGGATGAGCATCAGGTCCATATGTCAGGGGTGAGTGATTCTGATGTGGGCACTCCTCTGTCTGCGACACCTGCACTGAGGGGTCAGACAGTCTTGGAACCTCCGTCTGTGGTGGATCGGGACGCAGGATCACCCTCCACACCAGTCACTGATGTGCCTGAGCCAACACCTCAACGGGGGCATGTAGTCGTGCAGCCGCGGGCGGTGCCAACACAATGAGGACACCCAGTCCTTGTGTCCCGCAGGTGTCAAGCCCAGCAATGCAGTCGCCGCGCGCAACCGCTGTATACTGAGTGGGAGCAAGACATGACTGCCAATTCTGAACGCCAGGGGCAGCAATGGAGAACATTGCTGTGAGCATGGAGAATGTGGCCCAATCCGTGCTCCCCCTGCTAGGCAGGTGCTTCTCCAGCAGCAGGCGGCATGGTCCAGGGCCCGCTCGCTCAGGCTGGACATGGCAGCCTCAGACAGAGCACGCCAGGCTGAAATGGTGTCTTTGCGTTGAGCAATTGCTGCTCACGCAGAGGCACACATGGAGGCCCTGAGGGAGGAGTATGCTACCCTCAGATCCACTCTCGGTGTCCTTCTGATGTCCCAGAGGGAGCGGTCAGAGGAGAGGTTTGCGCAGCTTGAGCGTACCATCTCGGCTGAGCTGCATGCTTGCAGCGAGGTGCATCAGTTGTCCAGCCAGGCCTTGCAGGAGGAACTCTGTGTTACACTTGTTACCTTGCAAGAGGAAGCATGTGTATCACGTGAGGTCCTGCATGCAGACCTACGTGTCATTGCTGCAAAGAACCAGGCTCACCCGTCCGGCAGACTTGCTGTCGACGAGGGGCAAGCTGTGGCTAGGCGTGGTCAGGCTCCTGTGCCACGTCCTCCTTTCCAGGAAGAGCCAAACTCGGACGACAAGGTATCTCCCACATAGGTCGGGCTGTGCAGGCGTTGAGCCCATGGAGGTGTTTTTTTTCCTCAACATCATCGCATGTGGGTGTTGAGCAGCACCCTGTACCTCCCCCCTCCTGGGTGCCCATTGCCCTATGTGACCATTTTTGATTTTTCTTTCAGTTTAGTTAGTTAAGTTTCAATTTGATAGTTAGTTTAATTAGGTAATGTAGGTTTTTCATAGTTAGTGTAATTAGAAAATATAGTTTAAACTTGCTTGTCTATTGTGCTTTCATGTGACGGTGTGGTGCTTTGTGGATTTTGAAAGAATCCACTGTCTGTTCCAGCTGGGCCCTTCAGGCTTGTCTAGTGTATGTGTTTGCAGCTTGGGGTCCTGACTCACATATGCCACTCCTGCTTCCCTTATCCATGGGCTTGCAAGGATGGTTCGGTGTAACAGCCTATTACACAAGGGCTTTGGACTGTCATATCTGTGGCATGTCTGCTGCTGTCCTGCTTGTGTTAACACCCCTAGTGGGGATAATAGGGGTGTTATTGACCACTGTTCTTCTTTTGCAAGATGGGGGGTTTCATGATTCATGTGTACATTAATTGCTATACATTGTGTAGTATGTTTCTTATCTTTACTGTACATGTGCTTGTTGCAATTCATGCTGTAGATAGTGTCTACCACACTTTGCCTGTGAAAGTGGCAATGATGGTGTGATTTCTGATGTACGTCTCTGACATGGTCAAGTCATGAAATGCCTGAAGAGACACACATAGGTGATTTCAAAGCATTCATCATGTGTTTCATGGCCTTTCTTCAGGGGGATGAGCCTCCAGACCACTTTTGCCAGCAGACATGGCCCATTGGACGTCTGGAAGCTGGGCACGTTTGGTGGTGCCGACATGCGCATGTGTGCGCAAGCAGAGCCACAGGGATTGCGCTCATACATCCAAAAAAAGCTGACATGTTTCAAGGGACTCCAGGCAAGGTGAGCAGCACAGGGGGGCCACACCGCAGCCAACCTTCCACCAGGCCAGTTGCACATGCATGCTTAGTAGCTGCACTGACGGTGAGCTTGGACAAATATTGGTGTTGAAGCACACCATACAGGTGAGATGGTGGACAAATGGCTAGTTGAAGGAAAAGTTGTCTGGGGCACCTGCAGGGGCAGCGGCACATACACTCCGGTCGACCATGGTCCATTGAGGCAGTTGTATTAGCCATGTAGTGTTCCAAGACATGGAAACAAGCAGCTCACAGGGACAGACAATGAGGGACAGACTTGTGTGCAGTACATTTTACATTTTATTTCCATGTAGAATTTGACACATGCACTTCCTACTTTATTTTGGTTATGTTGGAACATGACTTGCTATATGCGTCTGGCTGCTTACCCAGGGAATATTGCATGTTGTGTGAATCGTGACACATTGGTCTTCCATTTGCCACGCACCCACCGGCGCCTGACTTACTGCTTGACTGTGTATGAACCATCACAGGGTGAATGTTACATATGGGTATGAAACACCACACCAGATTGTTTCTTTGTAGAGTAGTTTGTTAATTTGGGGCATGTATGGTGGTATGTTTATGTGTTATGGGCACACAAAGATTAGTAACTGTGGCTCTCTTTGCAGCATTGAACTGCTCCTGTTACCGGACCTCAGAGTGCGCAGGCCAGCACTCACCCCAGAGATAAGTTTCTCTTTGAGTTCCATTTGAGTAATCTGGAACTATGTGCATGATGAACACGTTTGGTCTGATTGTGTATGTGTTAATGTGAGTAGCACATTTTTGTGCATTCCCTACTTTCCCTTGTCAATCCTACCCTCCTCTCCTGCCCCTCTTTCCGGTTATCCAGATTACCAATGCCTGTCCCGACTACATATCTCTGACCCTCCTTCCCAACCAGGGTCGCAGAGGCCTGTGTAAGTTTGACCTTGCAGGCACCCAGACCACAGTGGGAGTGGTTGGTTCGTGCCACGCCTGCGCCTGTACACAGTAGCTGTGACAGTACACATCAGTTTGTGGTGCATCATTGTATATCATGTACCAAACATGGTACACATCCTATTGTGACATTGTTTTACTGTGCTACCTTGGTTGTTCCATCATTGTGCTAGTACTTGTGCTTTTTGATGTACTCCTACTTCAAGTCATCTACTGGAGACTCTTCTGGTGTATTTTGCTGCCTGCAGGCTTTTTGCTTGTCTTGTGTGTTTGCCTACTTTGAATTGTCTTTGATTTGGTATTTTTGCATGTCAAGGTGGACTCTGAGGGTGCTGGACACTTTTTTACACGCAAGGTGGAAGATGGAGACAAAGGGGAAGGGTGATCCTGTGGCCAGGTAGGCTTCAAGGAAGAAGGCTACATAACCCAGGCGCTGTTGATCAGTGGGTCATGGTGATTTGTGAGGGAGGGGGGGGATTTTGTTGTTGACAGTTGCCTTGCCCTACAGTGTGATGGGCCCCCTGACATTGTAATTGTGGTATCCTATGTACATGATGTATTCTGCTGATCAATGCCTGTTCATGTGTTGTGTTTACCTTTCAGGTATGAGGGCATAGTTTTGGTTTGACATGCTGGGGTGTACACATGGTCAATGTTCACATGTGATGTGTAGAGGACACTGATGGTCACTTTATTGCACATGCATGTATTGAGTGCATGTCCCTACTGACACACACACTCGCACTCTGATCCACAACATGGACAACTACCCTTCCATGTCCACATGTACACTCAGTTTGCCTTCTGGGGCCCACTGTGTCCCTGCAGCACATGATCTATGACCATTTGTGGATCCTGTACATGCATAATTTACTTTTTGATATAGTTTGTCGTTTTGATGTGATGCTGAGGGTGTGCGTCACACACAATGGCTGGTCATTATGCTGTGTGCTGAGCAGTGTGTTGCAGGAGATGGTCACAGCACACAGATGCTGCAGTGTTGATTTTGCAATGCACAATGTGCATGTAAACAGGCATCCATTGTTATGTTTCAACTACAACTGTTGGAATGCATTTGGGAATGACTTATTTTGGGTGAGAGGTTGTTGGTCAGTCATTTCATCTGATTCCATGTCAGGCATCATTGTCTGATGCCACTTTACATTTTTCACATGTCAATGTGTACATTATTGGTACTGTGTTGGTGTTTTGCTATTGCTTGCCATGTCATGGTGTGGTTTGGGAGGGTTTGAGTGACGTACCAGTGATAGTCATGGCCTGTTTTGCAGGTCTGTGTGATTCACACCTTGCATGTGTGCCTTTTGGTCACACAGGATTGGTTGGTTTGAGTAGCTAGGGATGCACACAATGTGGCACTTCCATGGCAACATTCTCAGGGTGGTAAGGTTGTGACAGTTGACCGTCTCTTTGTCATCATCGATTGTCACCTGGTATGTGCCAGACATGTGTGCACTCCACAGGGGTGGGAGTTTAGGTGAAAAATGTGGCCACAAGCTGCGTACGGCTGCCTCGCCATGTGCCCTATCCCCTCCCATGGGCAGCGCCTGTGCCTGTAGTTGGAGATGTGGGGTCACCACCATGTCCACCGGTACGCCCTGCCGTTTTGCAACATTGTGCAGGACACATGCTGCCACAATGATTCTGCACACTACTGGGGGTGCATAGAGTAGCTGCCCCACAGAGCAGTCAAGGGAGCAGAAGCGTGACTTGAGCACTTTGAATGTGCGCTCCACTATGGCCCTGGTTGCAATATGGGCCACATTGTATCTTACCTGGGGTGGTTTGGTGGGGTTCCAGATTGGCGTCACCATGTGGTTGCTCAGAGGGTAGGCACTGTCCCCTGGAGAGGTGATAATGGTTGTGATTATTGGGGTTTGTGTATTTGTGTGTGTGTGACATGCATGCATGTGCATGGGCATGTGTACTCACATAGGAGCTATGTGTCATCATGCTTCCCAGCTTCCAGGGCCCGGCTCAGTGCAAACATTCTGTATATGAAACTGTCATGGGTGGAGCCAGGGTAGTTTGCATAGACAGAGGTGATGATTCCCTTTGCATCGCATACCACCTGTGCATTGATGGAATGCAAGTGCTTGCGGTGTTGGTAGATGTGCTCAGTGGCCCTAGGTGGACATAGGGCCACATGGGTGCAAACTATGGCACCAAGCACTTTGGGGAAGTGTGCCACACTTTAAAAGTCCTGGACAACGGCCTGCCTTTCTGCGGGTGTTCTGGGAATGTATATGTGCCTGCGGAATGAGGGGCGTGCAGTCATGATTGCCAAGACCTGGTGTAGGCAGTGTGACTGCGTGGCCTGTGAGACCCCCCACTATGGCAGTAGTCCGCTGAAATGACCCAGTGGCCAAAAAATTCAGGACATTGAGCACCTTCTCCAAGGGGCTCAATGCTTGGGAGCAGAGGGTGGGGGATGTAAGGTCATTTTCCCACTCCCTGACCAGGTTTAGGATGATACCCGGTGGAAACCTATACCTGCCGTAGACCTGGTCGTCAGGCATCCCAGAAAGGCTTGTCTGGGGGTAAAAAATGCAGGCACTGGCTATTCTCCTCCTCCTGCGGTGTCCCATGATCAGTGCTGCGACAAATGGGGCATTCCTCGTAGCAGTATGTATGTGTTTGTTGTTTGTGCGTGCTTTTATACTGTGCGCGGGGACGCTTCCGCCTGCCTTTGTGTGGCGGACGTGTTGACGCCTATGCTCGTCTTTTGCTGTGCGCAGGTTTCCCGTATTCAAATCCATGAATACGAGTTGTTTGCGTGTGTGTGGCCTTCCTTGTATTTCCCTGCAGTACCCCTGCAGTACTTCCCCAGTTATGCCTTCTTTTTCACACGTTGTTCCCCATTACGCGTGTTATGCCCCATGACCCATTTCTTTTTTGTTGTGTGCGTGGACATTGTGCGCATTCCCTGTGCACGCCAAGCACAGCGTTCGGGATTTTGCAATGACGTGTGCGTCCGTGTGTGCCACGCACTGGTTTGGCGCACATTTCGGGAATAACACGCGCAGGGACTTCCATGAATTGCACGCATGCGCGTGCGCTTCCTTTTTCACCCTTGCGCCTGCTTGCGCCACTTTTTTCAGTGCACATTTTTTTCCATGAATCGGCCCCCAAATAGTTTAGAAAATTCAATCTCCAACACAGCTGGATTGGAAAAAATATTAAAAGTATCCTTAAATTGCAGAGTAATGCTTAAACGTAACCTTGACGTGGATCAAGGACTAGTTAATGGAGCACTGGGTACAGTTGTTGGCTTTCAAACATACCCATGTGACAACAACATTCAGTTTGTCAATATTCTCTTTGACAAACTTTCAGAAGTGAAAAGGATAGGACGCTCAACAGCTCGATTCCTTCTCTTCAAAGACATGTATGTACGCAGAGAACAATTTTCTCTAACTCTTGCATACGCAGTCACCATTCATAAATCACAAGGTCTTACCCTAGACAAAGCATTGATAGACATTGGTAACACAGTCTTTAAAGAAGGCATGAGCTACGTAGCACTATCACGGTTACGTACACTTGACGGTCTATTTCTAATAAAATTTAATGCAAGTAAAGTAAACGCTGATATTCCTTGCATTTTAGAATATAATAGACTTCGCTCACTATACACCCCATCTAAAAACATATCCTGTTCCACAAAAAGCAAAATGTTGTAAAAGAAAACCAAATCAAACAGAAATGCAACAGGATCTAACTGCAAATCCTTCAAAGAGAATAAACAAAACTAATACTTCATCAAGTACCACAAACAAAAAAGAAACTATAAGGGAAAGTAAACCAGGTACTTCTTCAAAAAGGAAGACAAACTCAAAAAAAGCACTCAGATACAGAACTACCTGGTTCATTTAAACTTTCAAATGTAATTGGTGTAAGTTGCTACGCAAACGTAGCAATGAATATTCTATTTCAATTACCACCAATTGTTGACAACATTTACTTACACAGTACTGACCAATTGTGTGGGAAAATGTTAGTACTTCATAGAAACGCAACAACCAATCCTGACAACATGTATGGTGTTTATGGAATAAGACAACAATTGGACTACTGTGCTGGAATGGTGAAATTCACTATAAACTCACAGGAAGATCCACAAGAATTTCTAATGTACTTACTACAAGTACTGGAAAACAAAAACATACCTATAAATGAAATCTTCTAGATTTCATACATGTGGAAACATACATGCACTCTCTGCAACAATGTCACACAAGAACAAATCCCCAATGAGCGCTTTGTGTATGTATCAATACCTAATTGTGAATCCGTTCTATTTCAGCAACTTGCACAAAATGCAAACCATGGTAGATTATGTACTACCTGCTATTCGGATAATCGCTCCACCTTACTAATACAAACACATAGTAAATACGTAATACTAATGCTTCTACGTTACAATGCAAATGGTACCAAAAACAACTGCAAGCTGACTGGATTCACACATGGTGAAGAATCACTTGGTAAGAAAACCTTCACAACAATAGGAATAATCTACCACACAGGAGCCACAACCAATACAGGTCACTATACTGCATATATAAAAAAAATGTGGATGGTTCCAATGTAATGATAGTACCATTACTCTAAAGCAGAAATTGCCTGCAAATCTTACAAACGCTTATTTAATCTTCTTAAAACCAACATTTATTAACTAAACTGTACTTAAAGATTAGCTAAACTTCTATTAAAAAACTAAAAACTGTTACAATATGCCAACAGCTGTATGACTGCCCCAAGATTCTACAACAACTAAACAGATAAATAAATACCACTTCATTATAAAAAAAAAATATAAACAGTTTGAATATGCCAACTGGTATCTAACTACCCCAAGATTTTCAATAACCAAACAGATAAATCAATACCACTTCATTATAATAAAAAATACACAGTTACAATATGTCAACAGGTATCTAACTGCTCCAAAAATCTGCAACGAGCTATAGAGCATTAGCCAGAAGCAACAAGTGAACACTGAAAACAAACAAACAAATAGACTGTAGCATAACAAAAAAAGGTATTTTTTTTATTCCAACATGGATTTTTTTTTCTCCCACATGCCCAATGATTTTAGCAACAAACACAGAAACTGAGCAAATTGCACAGTACACTGGTTTGTAATCTACTAAATATGAGGGTAAAAAAAAAAGATTATTCAATGTTATAAGTCGTTACAAAATACCAATACCAATACTAACATGATCTAAAATGAACAAGAAATACATGTACTTCAGTTACTAAACCAAACAGTAAGTATAGTATAATAAGTACAACCATCGCAGCAAATCACACCCATAGTGACTTATAACTTTGTTGCTTATAAATTTGTTCTTGGATCCCAAAGTTATAAGCCACTATGGGTGTGATATGCTGCGGTGGTTGTGGCCAGGGCATAGAGTCTTGGGTGCATGGCCATATGGCCATACTCCCAAGACTCTATGCCCTGGCCACAACCACCGCAGCATATCACACCCATAGGGTCAAACATTTAACTATGCCATATGGGCACTTTTAAAGTCTGCGAACCTGATGAGTGTTCTTAGAACAGTCTCAAATTGCCTACAAACAGTACGGACAGGCATAGCATCCTCAGGGCACCCCCATTTTGTTATTTACGAGCATCCCAGGACACATGATGTGTTCTTAGAACACTTTCAACTTGCCAGTGAACAATAGGGTCAGCATCCTCAGAACACCCCCATTTCGTCCATTTACGAACATTTCAGGACACTGTATGTGTTCTTAGAACATTTTCAACTTGCTTGCCAACAAAATGGACAGGCATACCATCCTGAGGACACACCCATTTTGTTTATTTTCAAACATTACAGGACACTGGGTGTGTTCTTAGGACAGTTTCAGCTTGCTTGTGAACAATTCAGACAGGACTAGCATCCTCAAAACACTCCCATTTTGTTTATTTACCAACATCCCAGGACACTTGATGTGTTCTTAGAACAATTTCAACT
Source organism: Ambystoma mexicanum (assembly GCF_040938575.1). Classification (NCBI taxonomy): domain Eukaryota; kingdom Metazoa; phylum Chordata; class Amphibia; order Caudata; family Ambystomatidae; genus Ambystoma; species Ambystoma mexicanum. Next base: position 1,351,573,231 of record NC_090929.1, read on the forward strand.
TGCCTACAAACAGTACAGACAGGTATAGCGTACTCAGGACACCCCCATTTTGTTTATTTACGAAACATCCCAGGACACGTGATGTGTTATTAGAACAATTTCAACTTGCCAGCGAACAATACGGACAGCGTCCTCAGGACACACCCATTTCGTTTATTTACGAACATTTCAGGACACCACAAGTGTTCTTAGAACAGTTTCAGCTTGCTTGCAAACAATACGGAAAGATGTAGCATCCTCAGAACACCCCCATTTTGTTTATTTACAAACATCTCAGGACACTTCATGTGTTCTTAGAACAATTTCAACTTGCTTGCAAACTGTACGGACAGGCATACCGTCCTCAGGACACCCCCATTTTGTTTATTGACGAACATCCACCGTCCTCAGGACACCCCCATTTTGTTTATTGATGAACATCCCAGGATACATGATGTGTTCTTAGAACAGTTCCAACTTGCCTGCGAACCATATGTACAGGCTTAGTGTCCTCAGGACACCCCCATTTCGTTTATTTAGAACATTTCAGGACATCCGCGTTGCCTGCGGACAAAACGAAAACAACAGGGGGTCTAGCACCTAAATAAATACAACATTTAACCCATTTCTTACTCCCCCATCCTCCCCAAACAGTCTTACACACCAACACACTCTACTAAATAGTATTTCTCCACCAAGTTGCACTGCGCTGTCCGCGGACGTCCGCGAATCCAAGATGGCGGGCGTACCCGAAAATCTGACGTGATTCACGCTCTTCACCGTCCAATCAGTGAACACGTTGCATGTCCGCGGACATGAAGCAAGCTAGTTGACCAATCAGGACACTGTCTGTGGAGGGAACAGGAAAGTGTGTCCGTGGACCGAACATAGATATCACTAATTTTTTGTGACCTACTTTTTGGTCATTTAAAAAAAAAAACTACTGGACGGATTTTCCCAAATTTGCAAAAGCACACTTTCAGGACCAAGCCGCTGCTCCTGATCCAAATTTGGTGAAAATCCATTCAGCAGTTTGGGATGTAGGCGTAAGCAAAGTTTTTTCACCATTCAGTCTATGGGGAAAAAAAAATGTGGGACCCCCCCTGGACCAAACCTCACCGAACTTTGCAAAAAAATTAAGAGTGGGCCATATACTTTTTTTGTATTTAGTAGAGTGTGTTGGTGTGTATGAGTGTTTGGGGAGGGTGGGAGAGTATGAGATAGGTTCAATGTTGTGTTTTTTGTATGCGGTAGACGCTCTTGTTGTGTTCGATTTGTCTGCGGACAACACAGCTGTTCTGAAATGTTCTAAATAAACTAAATGGGGGGGTGTTCTGAGGATGCAATATTTGTCTGTTTTGTTCGCAAGCAAGCTGAAACTGTTCTAAGAACACTTGCGGTATCCTGAAATGTTTGTAAATAAACAAAATGGGGGGGTCCTTAGGACGCTGTCCGTATTGTTCTCTGGCAAGTTGAATGAGTTCTAAGAACACTCGTGGTGTCCTGAAATGTTTGTAAATAAACAAAATGGGGGTGTCCTGAGGACGCTGTCCGTATTGTTCGATGTGAAGTTCAATGTGTTCTAAGAACACTCGCAGTGTCCTGAAATGTTCACAAATAAACAAAATGGGGGTGTTCTGAGGACGCTGTCCGTATTGTTCATTGTCAAGTTGAAAGTGTGCTAAGAACACTCGCAGTGTCCTCAAATGTTCGTAGCGGGTGTCCGGACGACGCTGTCCATATTGTTCTCTGGCAAGTTGAATGTGTTGTAAGAGCACTCGTGGTGTCCTGAAATGTTCGTAAATAAACAAAATGGGGGTGTCCTGAGGACGCTGTCCGTATTGTTCGATGGGCAGTTGAATGTGTTCTAAGAACACTTGCGGCGTTCTGAAATGTTCGTAAATAAACAAAATGGGGGTGTCCTGAGGACGCTGTCCGTATTGTTCTCTGGCAAGTTTAATGTGTTCTAAGAACAGTCGTGGTGTCCTGAAATGTTCGTAAATAAACAAAATGGGGGTGTCCTGAGGACGCTGTCCGTATTGTTCAATGGCAAGTTGAATATGTTCTAAGAACACTCGCGGTGTTCTGAAATGTTCGTAAATAAACAAAATGGGGGTGTCCTTAGGACGCTGTCCATATTGTTCTCTGGCAAGTTGAATGTGTTCTAAGAACAGTCGTGGTGTCTGAAATGTTCGTAAATAAACAAAATGGGGATGTCCTGAGGATGCTGTCTGTATTGTTCGATGGCAAGTTGAATGTGTTCTGAGAACACTTGCGGTGTCCTGAAATGTTCGCAAATAAACAAAATGGGGGTGTCCGGAGGACGCTGTCCGTACTGTTCAATGGCAAGTTGACTGTTTTCTAAGAACTCTCGCGGTGTTCTGAAATGTTCATAAATAAACAAAATGGGGTGTTCTGAGGACGCTGTCCGTATTGTTCGTTGTCAAGTTGAAAGTGTTCTAAGAACACTTGTGGTGTCCTGAAATGTTCGTAAGGGGGTGTCCGGAATACGCTATCCATATTGTTCTCTGGCAAGTTCAATGTGTTGTAAGAACACTTGCGGTGTCCTGAAATGTTCGTAAATAAACACAATGGGGGTTTCTGGAGGACGCTGTCCGTATTGTTCGATGGCAAGTTGACTGTGTTCTAAGAACTCTCGCGGTGTTCTGAAATGTTCATAAATAAACAAAATGGGGTGTTCTGAGGACGCTGTCCGTATTGTTCGTTGTCAAGTTGAAAGTGTTCTAAGAACACTTGTGGTGTCCTGAAATGTTCGTAAGTAAACAAAATGGGGGTGTCCAGAGGAGGCTGTCCGTATTGTTCGATGTGAATTTCAATGTGTTCTAAGAACACTTGCGGTGTCCTGAAATGTTCGCAAATAAACAAAATGGGGGTGTTCTGAGGACGCTGTCCGTATTGTTCATTGTCATGTTGAAAGTGTTCTAAGAACACTCACGGTGTTCGGAAATGTTCGTAAATAAACAAAATGGGGGTGTCCTGAGGACGCTGTCCGTATTGTTCGTTGTCAAGTTGAAAGTGTTCTAAGAACACTCGCGGTGTCCTGAAATATTCGTAGGGGGTGTCCGGAAGACGCTGTCCATATTGTTCTCTGGCCAGTTGTAATGCTCACCTGATTCCCTCGGAGGCGCGGGTCTTGACTGGGCGGTGAAACCGTCTTCAGCGTTAGGCGTAGGATTCGTTTGGCTCCCGGATTAGGCCCCTTCTTCACTGAAAATTTGACCCGAAGGGTGAGGTGTCTGCAAGTAGAAAATCTAGGTATTAGTGGCTGGAAGGTTGGGAGAAGTTCCAAGCCCCTCTCTCCCTCTCTCCCCGTGGTACTGGGTTGTAGTCGCGCTCACCTTAAATAGGTGAATGCCGGGCTCTCCATCCTGCGTCTTGTGCAGGGGCGCTGGGTCCAGTTACTTCACTGGATTCGAGTTCAGCCTCTTGATTGCAGAGGGTGATTTGAGAGCGATGCCGCCGTTTGCTGCACAAGCGTGACTTGTAAGTATTAAAGTTCTTTTTAGATTGCTCTCTTTTAATGTCTATGTCTTTTTCCTTTTCAGTTGCTGCCGGTGCCAAAGAAGATGCCCTCCCGGTTCGTGGCAATGAACGAAGCAAGAAGATGGAGAATAGGATGGCACGTAAGAAGAAAGGCTGCTCTAGGGCTGTAGAATGCACCTTAATGTCTCTTTTTTGTCTTTACAGGTGATGGAATGCGGCGCGAGCAGAGTTGGGGCGAGCGTAACGCAGGTAAGTCGTTTTGCAACTAAGCGTTAGTAACCAATGTTCTTTGTCTTTGCAGGCCCGATGCCGGACGAGAAATGCAGAAAAAAAGCCTTGGATGCTGCCGATGGATCGGGTAAGTTGAAGCGCCAACCTTGCTTTTGCCTAACCTGTGCCTTTTGTTTTTGCAGGAGTTGCTGAAGACTGCAGATTGGTTCCAGCAGGTAATTTTCTTATTCACAGGATCCGGAGCTGAAGATTCCCTGGAGCTGACACGGTGAGCGTCCTGCTGCAGATGCAGAATAACGCGAAGCACGTTGCACCAATCGGGTGTGGTTTAAATAGCCCACAGGAGTGCTTAGGTGTCTCCTTCCACAGCCTCGCCCAGGTAAAAAGAGTTCCTGCTTCCAGAAGGGTTCCAGCATCAATGATCCAGGGAGTGGTGCCTGCCCCACCCAGAAGAAAAAGTAGTCCCTGCCAGAAGAGAATGAAACATCATTCTGCTGGTAAGTAAGCAGCATGGTCTGCTGCAGGTAGGTCCACCCAAGCACTTTCACACTTGTTATGAGCCCGGCGCTTCCTGTGCCGGGACTGGTCCATTTTATTAGCCTGGCACCACCGGTGCCAGGACAGGGTCCAAAAGGTCCCCATTGGGACTTGCTGGCGCCGATGGTATATGTTATGAGCCTGCTTCCAAGGGTGTTGGGTTGGTCCTGACTCCTTGCAAGCAGTGGTCATGACACCAGTTGAATGTGTTGTAAGAACACTCGTGGTGTCCTGAAATGTTCGTAAATAAACAAAATGGGAGTGTCCTGAGGACGCTGTCCGTATTGTTCTCTGGCAAGTTGAATGTGTTCTAAGAACAGTCGTGGTGTCCTGAAATAAATGTTCGTAAATAAACAAAATGGGGGTGTCCTGAGAACGCTGTCCGTATTGTTCAATGGCAAGTTGAATATGTTCTAAGAACACTCGCGGTGTTCTGAAATGTTCGTAAATAAACAAAATGGGGGTGTCCTTAGGACGCTGTCCATATTGTTCTCTGGCAAGTTGAAGGTGTTCTAAGAACAGTCGTGGTGTCCTGAAATGTTCGTAAATAAACAAAATGGGGATGTCCTGAGGATGCTGTCTGTATTGTTCGATGGCAAGTTGAATGTGTTCTGAGAACACTTGCGGTGTCCTGAAATGTTCGCAAATGAACAAAATGAGGGTGTCCGGAGGACGCTGTCCGTATTGTTCGATGGCAAGTTGACTGTGTTTTAAGAACTCTTGCGGTGTTCTGAAATGTTCATAAATAAACAAAATGGGGTGTTCTGAGGACGCTGCCCGTATTGTTCGTTGTCAAGTTGAAAGTGTTCTAAGAAGACTAGCGGTGTCCTGAAATGTTCATAGGGGGTGTCCTGAAGATGCTGTCCGTATTGTTCTCTGGCAAGTTGAATGTGTTCTAAGAACACTTGTGGTGTTCTGAAATGTTCATGAATAAACAAAATGGGGTGTCCTGAGGACGCTGTCCGTATTGTTCTCTGGCAAGTTGAATGTGTTCTAAGAACAGTTGTGGTGTCCTGAAATGTTTGTAAATAAACAAATTGGGGGTGTCCTGAGGACACTGTCTGTATTGTTCGATGGCAAGTTGAATTTGTTCGAAGAACACTCGCGGTGTCCTGAAATGTTCACAAATAAACAAAATGGGGGTGTTCTGAGGACGCTGTTCGTATTGTTCGTTGTCAAGTTGAAAGTGTTCTAAGAACACTTGCGGTGTCCTGAAATGTTCGTATGGGGTGTCCTGAAGACGCTGTCCGTATTGTTCTCTGGCAAGTTGAATGTGTTCTAAGAACACTCGGGGTGTTCTGAAATGTTCGTAAATTAAAAAAAAGGGGGGTGTCCTGAGGATTCTGTCCGTATTGTTCGATGTGAAGTTCAATGTGTTCTAAGAACACTCGCAGTGTCCTGAAATGTTCACAAATAAACAAAATGGGGGTGTCCTGAGGACGCTGTCCGTAGTGTTCTCTGGCAAGTTGAATGTGTTCTAAGAACACTCGTGGTGTCCTGAAATGTTTGTAAATAAACAACATGGGGGTGTTCTGAGGACGATGTCCGTATTGTTCGATGGGAAGTTGAATGTGTTCTAAGAACAATTGCGATGTACTGAAATGTTCGCAAATAAACAAAATGGGGGTGTTCTGAGGACCCTGTCCATATTGTTCGTTGTGAAGTTGAAAGTGTTCTAAGAACACTCGCGGTGTCCTGAAATGTTCGTAGGGGGTGTCCTGAAGACGCTGTCCGTATTGTTCTCTAGCAAGTTGAATGTGTTCTAAGAACACTCGTGGTGCCCTGGAATGTTCATAAATAAACAAAATGGGGGTGTCCTGAGGACGCTGTCTGTACTGTTCGATGGGAAGTTGAATGTGTTCTAAGAACACTCGCGGTGTTCTGAAATGTTCGAAAATAAACAAAATGGGGGTGTCCTGGGGACGCTGTCCGTATTGTTCTCTGGCAAGTTGAATGTGCTCTAAGAACAGTCGCGGTGTCATGAAATATTCGTAAATAAACAAAATGGGGGTGTCCTGAGGACGCTGTCCATATTGTTCGATGGCAAGTTGAATGTGTTCTAAGAACACTTGCGGTATCCTGAAATGTGCGAAGCGGGTGTCCAGAAGACGCTGTCCGTATTGTTCACTGGCAAGTTGAATGTTTTCTAAGAACACTCGCGGTGTCCTGAAATGTTCGCAAATAAAAAAATGGGAGTGTTCTGAGGACACTCATTATGTCAGCGGACATTAAAAGTTTCCACAGGCCATAGTTGAAATGTTTGACTCTATGGGTGTGATATGCTGCGGTGGTTGTGGCCAGGGCAAAGAGTGCTGGGTTCATGGCCATTTGGGTCAAAAACAAATTTATAAGGAACAAAGTTATAAGCGACTATGGGTGTGATGTGCTGCGATGGTTGTACTTATTATAATATACTTACTGTTTGGTTTAGTAACTGGAGTACATGTATTTCTTGTTCATTTCTGTGATAAAAGAAAATAGCATGTTAGTGTTAGTCTTTTGTAATGACTTATTACATTGTATAATCAACATTTTTTTTTTTACCCTCATATTTAGTAGAATACTGTGCAATTTGCTCAGTTTCTGTGTTTGTTGCTAAAATCATTGGGTCTGTGGGAGAAAAGAAAATCCATGTTGGATTAAAAAAAAAACTTTTTCTGTTATGCTACAGTGTATTTGTTTGTTTGTGTTCAGTGTTCACTTGTTGTTTCTGGCTAATGCTTTATACATTGGCTTGTTGCAGTTTTTTGGAGCAGTAACATATTATTTATTTGTTTGGATATTGTAAAATCTTGGAGCAGTTAGATACCAGTAGACGTATTCTAACTGTCTATTATTTGCTCTAATTTAGTGGTATTCATTTATCTGATTAGTTGTAGAATCTTTGGGCAGTTAGATAGCTTTTGGAATTTTCTAACAGTTTATATTGTTTTACTACAAGTTTACTTAAGGTTTAAGTACAGTTTAGTTATCAAATTTTGGTTTTAAGAACATTAAATAAGCGTTTGGAAGATTTGCTGGTAATCTCTGCTTTTGAGTAATGGTACTATCATTACATTCAAACCATCCACATTTCTTTTCTATGTATGCAGTATACTGCCTTGAATTGGCTGTGGCTCCTGCATGGCAGATTATACCTATTGTCGTGAAGGTTTTCTTACCAAGTGATATTTGACCATGTGTGAATACAGTCAGCTTGCAGTTGTCGTTGGTACCATCTGCATTGTAACGTAGAAGCATTAGTATTACGTATTTACTATTTGTTTGTATTACTAACGTTGTACAATTATCCAAATTGCAGGTAGTACATAATCTACCATGGTTTGCATTTTGTACAAGTTGCTGAAATGGAATGGATTCACAATTAGGTATTGATATATATATGAGGCGTTTATTGGGGATTTCTTCTTGTGTCACATTGTTGCAGAGAGTGCATGTATGTTTGCACATGTATGAAATCTGGAAGATTTCATTTATAGCTTTGTTTCTGTTTTCCAGTACTTGTAGTAAGTACATTAGAAATTCTTGTGGATCTTCCTGTGAGTTCATAGTGAATTTAACCATTCCAGCACAGTAGTCCAATTGTTGTCTTATTCCATAAACACTATACGTGTTGTCAGGATTGTTTGTTGCATTTCTGTGAAGTACTAACATTTGCAAACACAATTGGTCTGTACTGTGTAAGTAAATGTTGTCAACAATTAGTGGCAATTGAAATAGAATATTCATTGCTACATTTGCGTAGCATCTTACTCCAACTATATTTGAGAGTTTGAATGGTCCAGGTAGTTCTGTATCTGATTGATTTTTTTTGTTTGTCTTCCTTCTTTGATGAAGTACCTGGTTTACTTTCCCTAATGGGTTCTTTTATGTTTGTGGTACTTGCTGAACTTTTAGTTTCTTTTACTCTCTTTGAAGGATTTGCAGGGACATCCTGTTGCATTTCTGTTTGATTTAGTTTTCTTTTACAACGTTTTACTTTTTGTGGTACAGAATATATTTTTAGATGGGGGGTGTATAGTAGAGAAGGCTATTGTATTCTAAAATGCAATGAATATCAGCGTTTACATTACTTGCATCAAAGTTGATTAGATATAGACCGTCAAGTGCACGTAAGCATGATAGTGCTATGTAGCTCATGCCTTCTTTAAAGACTGTGTTACCAATGTTTATCATCGCTTTGTTTAGGGTAAGACCTTGTGATTTATGAATGGTGACTGCGTATGCAAGAGTTAGAGAATATTGTTATCTGCGTACATACATGTCTTTGAAGAGAAGGAATCGAGCTGTTGAGCGTCCTATCCATTTTACTTCTGAAAGTTTGTCAAAGAGAATATTTGTGATAGCACGTGAAGAAGTTTGGTTGTTGTCAGGTTTTGTAGTGCAGTAACTGCAAAGTATTACGGGGTCAGTTATTTCGTATTTGTTTTCTGCTATAAAGTAGAGAGCTAATTCAAACCATTTAGAATTTTCATTGTCTTCTATTTTGTATGATAGGTCTACAGTGTTTGTCTTACTTTTATAAAAAAAAGTTCTGCGGCAACATACACACTCATGGTTTGGTACTTCAGATGATGTACTTTTAAATTTTAGTATTTCTTTTTTGTATGTGTGTAGTGAAAGGTTGCCAAGTGTAGAATTGTTACTAATTTGGTTTACAGCCATTTCATTCTGTAAGTGGGTTTCACTTCCAAAATATATTTACTGGATATAGTCGATTTCTTCTAGTAGGTCTTTTGCTGTACCATGTAGAAGAATGTTATTTAAATTGGCTAGTGCTAAAGCAGGACTTTTAGCATAGTACAGTTTATAAACTAGATTTCTTATAGTTGAATGATGTGTTGATATCCTTTTGATATCATGGAAGGTGGTTTTGCAAGTAGGTCCTGTAATGCAGGCCAATGAATGTCCTTGTAGTCCTGTGTACTTGAGTACTGGACAGGTATCCATATTTTGCAGTAGTTTAATTTTGATTTTGTCTTTGCTTTTCACATATTGATTGAGGAATTGGTGTAAAGTCTTGAAAAATTGTTTGGAATGTTACACATTGACATGCATGGCCATTTGTACACTAGACGTTCTGATTCAGTTGAATGGAGTGGTAATTCTAAGTTTTCAGGGCATATTTTTGTAAGGAGTACTTCTTGTTTCATTATGGTATTATTAACTTTTTCGTAACCTCGACCACTGCTATGTATGGCTTTTGTATTTGTTTGGTTTTGTTTGTACGCTTCTTCATTAAAGTATGGTTCTGTGCTCATAGTGTGCTTCCATTCACCTCCTCAGATACTTAAGAAGTTCTTTCTGCTGACATTTTGTTTATTGCAAAGTCTTTTTTGTAATTTAGTTATTAGTTTTGTTAGTGGTTTCATTTTGTTTAACACTAAAATAAATAACTTTCTTTTGAGAAGAATTGCACTGTCTATTAACGCTTCTAAGATTAATTTCCTATGATATGTTTTAGGCATTGAACCTGGTTTCTCTCCTGTTTTTATAATATTTTGAAGGACTTTGTGACGGAACATTTTGGCTAAAATACTTTTCTTGGTATGCTTACATCACTATATCAAGATTTGAAGAAGCAGTTTTATCTGTAGTGATAGCTGATTTTCTATTAATTGTTTTTTGGTTTGTTTTACATTTTGATAGAGGAGGCAAAGTTTTTGTACTTGAAACTTCTTTTGTTTGACTAAATTACTGTATTAGCTGTTTTGTTTCAACTTTTTTTACAAATTCTGCTAGAGATGGATGCTTATGTTGGACACTTTTATTTTCATTTGCTCTACTTCTGCGTTGCTTTCTACGGATTTGAATTTTGGTAGGCATTCTTTAGGGTCTGTTGAAAAAAATAAAGAAGGTATGAGTTGGGGTGTTCTGCAATGTATGTGTGCTATGTGCATGAGTGTTTTAGTAAGATGATAAAGATGTATGTAATGGTGTCTGGTTGTGCATTGGGAACTACAACTAGTAGGGATGGGGGTTCATGAATTAATGTGTTACTAAACTGGGGTTCAGATGACATAAAAAAGTAAGCTAGTGGTGTGGAGAAGTATAAATAGTATATCTAATGTTATACAATTAAAACAGTTGTTTTAATTGTGTGCCGAAAAATAGGAATTTGTGGGCCATTCTGGCTGTAAATCGCTGTTTAAGACATGGGGATTTTTGGACAGAATGGTGCAGAATCTCTATTTTTGGATTTTTAGGCACAGAAATAGCATGAATTAACCTTACAGTGTGTTTGAGTAATAATACAAATATTATGGTGATATTCTACTTACTTTTTTTTCTGAAATGAGCAGGTTACTTCTTAGTTGTTCTTTGTACTTCAAATTAGGCTGCTTCTTTTCAGGAGAATGGTCTTCACTGCAATTGTAAAAGAAACAAATTAGTAATTTTGTTTGTATATAGCACTGTTTTTAATTTGGACATTGATTTTTTTAATTGAAATCCTCAGCGCCTTCCTCAAAACCATTAAAACTATCTTGTTTACATAAGATACGTCGCACCAGTTAAATACATATCATATGTTCTTAATGAATAAATGGTATTGCAATGACTAACTGTAGCAAACAAAATATCTTTACTATGCCTTGTGAAATTCATAATGTACCACTGAATACCACTATTCTTGTTACTAAGCTCTTCCAAGTAATAGTGCCTCAATGTCATGGGATGCTTGTCCTATATAAATGTAAGTAATTAAATAAATAAAGAAATAAGTAAAGTATTATTGTTTGAGATTTGAACATAGAGTGTGCATGCAATTTTGTTTGACTATATTTAGTCTATATATTTTATTTAAAAAATGTCAATTTAACATGATTTGAGTGTGTGTGTGTGTATAAAGAAATTAAATAGTATACCGGTTTGTAAGTGACAGTTGATTTTAGGAGATTGAAAAAAAAACAGTAGATTCATTTTACAGATTATACAAGCTAAAAGTCCGTTAGAAAATGTGTTCATGTACTGTACAGAAAATATGCATACCTGTAGTTTGTGTTCATGCATATGGATATGCATGGAGCTGCACGTAGAAATCTTGGAGACTTGTACAGTATGTCTTGTAGATGGTGCTTGCCAATGATATGATGCTTGTACTCAGAGAGATTCACAGTACATTTGCAGTGCTGATCTATGATGATGCAGTTAGATGTAGTGGTCTTGAATGTGATTGGTGGATGGTCATGTGACTTCTTAGCTACATCCAATGAGGGAATGGCACAGAGAGTGAAGTGGAAATGGTAGAAGGGCTGCCCATGTTACGATATGTCCGCGGACATGGCGGTAGTTCGCGGAAATCGGGTGTTACATCCGGGGATTTGTGCGTTGGGAAGTCATGCACTTACATAAAGTTAGACAAGCCTTGCAATATCTTAAAGAGAATAATGAATATTACAAATAAATTAATATTGAAGAAAACTTGAAGGATACAACTGAAATAATTAAAGAAACACAATAAACTGGTCAATTTGAGCTCCTGGATCCTGTTACAATATCAAATACTTTAGACCATTATACAATTCATCCTTTGCACTCTAATGACACCATAGAAGATGCACTGGAAACGTACCAAATGTGTCAAACAAAAGGATCACCAATCAGCATATTGGAAAAACATATAGAAGCACATGCTTTTCCTCTACACTTTCCTACTAGCAAAGGAGGAAGGTACGATGATAGACCTATTCAAATATCAGCATCAGAATACAGCTCATTACGGATGTATTTTGAAGATCCCAGATTTAGACAAAATGTGGAATACATATTCCACCTACTCTTTGAAAGTGAACTAGCAACTTTATGTTACAGAGTTGCACACATATTACAATCAGGATCACACTTCCAAAATATGACACCTACACAATTATTACAAAAAGTGCAACAAAAGGATGAGGTTTTACAATCAAATATTGCAAATCTATAAGCAAATATGCGTGGTACTAAAGAGTACTGGTTTCAACGTCATGGAGTAGTACGTTGTATGATCAGAAACCTTGGCCCACCCACTTGGTTTGTTACATTAAGTTGTGCAGAATATGCATGGGAAGATTTACATGATTTCCTACGCATATAAAACAAAAACAAATTAAACATAGATATACTAACACCTGGAGAACTTTGTTCTTTGGATCCTGTTAATGTTTCAAGATATTTTCACCATCACTTCATTGCTATGCTACATTTTATTTGTAATAAAACTGTTCCTCCCCTTGGAGAAGTGCAACACTTCTTTTGGAGAAAAGAATACCAAGCTAAAGGAGCACCACATATCCCCATGCTTTTATGGATTAAAGATGCTCCTAAATGTGGTCAAGACAGTGATGCCACTGTTTTACAGTTTATTGAAAAATATGTCACTTGTGAAATTCCATCAGAATCCACAAATAGTGATCTACATGCACAAATTTTACAATTTCAAAGACACAAATGTGGCAAATATTGTCGTCGCAAATACAAAAACACAGGGAAATACTACACCAAATGCCGATTTGGTTTCCCTAGAACAGTTACAAATACAGGTCAAGTGAACAACCTTGTTTCTTCAGTTAGACATAGTGTTAAAGGTAAGTCACCTAAAAATACATACTACACAGAAAGAAAAGAAGAAGAAAAATATATCAATGATTATAATGCAATCATTGCCCACTTATGGAATGCAAACATAGATGTGCAGTACATTGCAGACAATTCTACTGCAGTTGCACGATATGTCACAGCATACTTAACCAAAGCAGAAAAGACAGAGCTCCAAGACCTCTGGAATGACCTGTCATCAGATAAAACAGTGTCTCAGAAATTATACAGCTTGGGCATAAAAATGCTCTCCCATAGAGAATGTGGATCACATGAAGCAGCTGGCCGTTTAACTGGTACTGCATTGTATGGTAAATCTGAAAATAGAGTATGGCTAAGTCCTGGTCCAGCTAAATCTAGAAAAAGAGTTCTAAAATCATTCGAAGATATAGAAACAATAGCCAAACATGATCCCAACAGCCAAGACGTTTTAAAAAACAATTTATTGGACACATACTACCCAAACAGAAGTAATACTTTGGAAACCATGTGTCTATACCACATAGTCCAAAACTACACATACAAAAATAATATAAAACCTGATGAAAAAAAGGTAAATACAGAGTGACAAACTGTGAAGGCAGCTTAGTTAAACTCACTAAACCAAATTTAATTAATCATATCAAATTGTCATTGAAGAATCCTCAACATAAAGAAGTTTATTACATGTCCCTGCTGCAACTCTTTATACCATGGAGAAAAGAAGAAGACATACTAGATAACTATGACTCATATGAAGATGCTTTCAAAGCAAATGAAAGCACTAAAACTGATGTAAACATTACACAATACAGAACAATGTGTCACAATGAACTGCAACACGAAGAAGAACTCCAGGCCCAACTAGATAAAGAGACTCCTGACAGTAGTCAACCTTCTGTAACAGGAATCCAAGAATCACTGGGAGAACCACTAATAATAAATGAGGCAGAATTAGCTATGATAGAAGTAGAAAACTCCATGTGTCAGTATGAAGATAAAGAAGACTTAACTATACTACAATCAAAACTAAACAACAAACAAAGTAGCATTTTTGAAGAAGTAACAAAACAAATTGCACATGGTGTACAACATGAAAATAAAGAAAGTTCCTGCCATAATTATAAACCTATACTACTGTACATCAGTGGTGAAACATTCCTAATCAAAATCATCAGTAAATTCCTTCAACAATTGACAAACAACAAACTGTCAGCTGTTGTCACTGCCCCCACAGGTTTAGCTGCCTACAACATAGGTGGTGTCACTTTACAATGATTACTACTATTGCCAGTAGAACACCAGAACAAATTAGACTATTACAAACTTTCTGCAGAAGCTGCAATGGAACTATGCAGAGTATTGAAACAAATGAAAATGCTACTAATAGATGAAGTGAGCATGGTCTCCAACCTAATGTTGGCTTTGATTCACCTCAGATTACAAGAAGTACTCAAAACAAACTATGAAGAGCTCTTTACAGGAAAACACATTATTGTTGTCGGAGATCTTCTTCAATTGACAACAGTAAAAGGTGAGCCTATTTTTAAAACATTAGGACACAAACTCTGCCATTTAACTGTTGGCAGCATTGGAAATGTCAACCGTTGGCAACATTTCCAATACAGAGAATTAACATAAAACTTGTGGCAATCTGCAGATCTCACTTATGCCAACATCTTAAAAAGTATCAGAGTTGGTATACTTTCTGAAGAAGCAGAAGCAATATTGAAAACCCGGCAAATTAATGCACTGTATGGTGATAATGCATGTGCTACAGATGTTATGGAACAATTAGCCTAAAAAATGTCAATTGTATGGCCTTAATGCCAACCCTTCCAAGCTGTTTCAAATTCAATGAAATAATGGTAAATAAAGAAATGCAACCAATAATGGAAATTAGCGCCACAGACAAACTAGATGTACATGGTATGACACTACCTATGTGTGACCAAGCCACAACAAGACTAAATAGTTTAGAAAAATCAATCTTAAACACTGCAGGCTTGGAAAAGATATAAAAATTATTCTTAAATTGCAGAGTAATGCTTAAACGTCACCTTGACGTGGACCAAGGACTAGTTAATGGAGCACTGGGTACAGTTGTTGGCTTTCAAACATACCCAGGTGACAACAAAATTCAGTTTGTCAATATACTCTTTGACAAACTTTCAGAAGTAAAAAGGATAGGACGCTCACAGCTCGATTCCTTCTCTTCAAAGACATGTATGTACGCAGAGAACAATTTTCTCTTACTCTTGCATACGTAGTCACGATTCATAAATCACAAGGTCTTAACCTCGACAAAGCAATGATAGATATTGGTAACAGAGTCTTTAAAGAATGCATGAGCTATGTAGCACTATCACGCTTACGTAAACTTGACAGTCTATTTCTAATCTACTTTGATGCAAGTAAAATAAACGCTGATATTCTTTGCATTTTAGAATACAATAGACTTCGCTCACTATACACCCCCCATCTAAACACATATTCTGTTTCACAAAAAGTAAAACGTTATAAAAGAAAAATAAATCAAACGGAAATGCAACAGGATGTCACTGCAAATCCTCCAAATAGAGTAAAAGAAAATAATACTTCATCAAGTACCACAAGCAAAAAAGAATCAATTAGGGAAAGTAAACCAGGTACTTCTTCAAAGAAGGAAGACAAACTCCAAAAAAAGCAGTCAGACACAGAACTACCTGGTCCATTTAAACTCTCAAATATAGTTGGTGTAAGTTGCTACGCAAATGTAGCAATGAATATTCTATTTCAATTACCACCAATTGTTGACAATATTTACTTACACAGTACAGACCCATTGTGTATGCAAATGTTAGTACTTCACAGAAATGCAGCAAACAATCCTGATAACACATATAGGCCCTCATTACGACCCTGGCGGAGAGGGGTTTACGCCAGCGTAATGCATGGCGTACCTCTCCGCCAGATTAGGACTTTCCGTAGCGCCATGGTGATTTTTACGCCCGGATTTTCCGGGCGGAAAAATCCATGGCGCTACGGGTCCCCTCGTTAATTACGCCACCGTATTCTACGGTGGCGTAATTAACGCCTTCCCCACTCCCATTATACCCTATGGGGCAAAAATGGGAATGGGGAAGGGTAAATGGGGATTGGGGACTTACCGCCCCGCCAAGGTCGGAATGGGGCGGTAAGTCCGCCAACCCCCATGGCGGAGTTGGCAGCTCTGCGCCATGGTCCATGGTGCAAATTGCACCATGGACCTCCGCCAGGGTCGTAATGAGGGCCATAGTGTTTATGGAGTAAGACAACAATTGGACTACTGTGCTGGAATGGTGAAATTCACTATAAAATCACAGGAGGATCCACAACAATTTCTAATGTACTTACTACAAGTACTGGAAAATAAAAACATACCTATAAATGAAATCTTCCAGATTTCATACATTTGGAAACATACATGCACTCTCTGCAACAATGTGACACAAGAGGAAATCCCCAATGAACGCTTCGTATATATATCAATACCTAATTGTGAATCCATTCCATTTCAGCAACTTGTACAAAATGCAAACCATGGTAGATTATGTTCTACCTGCAATTCAGATAATCACTCCACATTAGTAATACAAACACATAGTAAATAAGTAATACTAATGTTTCTACATTACAATGCAGATGGTACCAAAAACAACTGCAAGCTGACTTGATTCACACATTGTCAAATGTCACTTGGCAAGAAAATCTTCACAACAATAGGTATAATCTACCACGCAGGAGACACAACCAATGCAGGTCACTACACTGCATATATAAAAAAGAAATGTAGATGGTTTCAATTTAATGATAGTACCATTACTCTAAAGCAGAGATTACCAGCAAATCTTACACACGCTTATTTAATGTTCTTAAAACCAAAATTTGATAAATAAATTGTTCTTAAACCTTAACTAAACTTGTAGTAAAAAAATATAAACTGTTAGAATATGCCAAAAGCTATATAACTGCCCAAAGATTCTACAACAACTAATCAGATAAATGAATACCACTAAATTAGAGCAGAAAATAGACAGAATACGCCAAATGGTATCTAACTGTCCCAAAATTTAACACTATCCAAAGAGATAAATCAATACCACTAAAAGATATAAAAAACAGACAGTTAGAATGTGCTAATTGGTATCTAACTGTCCAAAAATGTAACAATATCCAAACAAATAAATCAATAGCACTAAAATATATCAATAAATAGACAGTTGGAATACGCCTACTGGTATCTAACTGCTCCAAAATTTTATAATATCCAAACAAATGAACAATACGTTACTTCTCCAAAAAAATGCAACAACACAAAGTATAAACCATTAGCCAGAAGCAACAAGTGAACACTGAAAACAAACAAACAAATAAACTGTAGCATAACAAAAAAAGTTTTTTTTTTAATCCAACATGGATTTTTTTTTCTCCCACAGACCCAATGATTTTAGCAACGAACACAGAAGCGGAGCAAATTGCACAGTTCTTTGGTTTGTAATCTACTAAATATGAGGGTCCAAAAAAAATAAAAAAATATTGATTATACAATGTAATAAGTCATTACAACATACTAATACTAACTATTTTCTTTTATCACAGAAATTAACAAGAAATACATGTACTCCAGTTACTAAACCAAAAAGTAAGTATATTATACACTCTATACCATAGCCACAACCATTGCAGCATATCACACCCATAATATCTTATAACTTTGTTCCTTATAAATTTGTTTTTGACCCAAAGTTATAAGCAATTATAACTGTGATATGCTGCGGTGGTTGTGGCTAGGGCATAGAGTTTTGGGTGCATGACCATTTAACCAAATGGTCATGCACCCAACACTCTATGCCCTGGCCACAACCACTGCAGCATATCACCCCCATACAGTCAAACATTTCAACTATGGCCTATGGAAACTTTTAATGTCCACGAACATTACCAGTGTTCTTAGAACACTTTCAATTTACCAGCGAACAATACGGACAGCGTCTTCACGACACCCCCTACAAACATTTGAGGACACCGCGTGAGTTCTTAGAACACTTTCAGCTTGCCACAGAACAATATGGACAGCGTCTTCACAACACGTCCTACGAACATTTCAGGACACCGCGTGAGTTCTTAGAACACTTTCAGCTTGCCACAGAACAATACGGACAGCGTCTTCAGGACACCCCCTATGAACATTTCTGGACACAGCGTGAGTTCTTAGAACACACCCCCATTTTGTTTATTTGCAAACATTTCAGGACACCGCAAGAGTTCTTAGAACAAGAACACTTTCAACTTTCCAGAGAACAATACGGACATCGTCTTCAGGACACCCCCTACGAACATTTCAGGACACCGCAAGAGTTCTTAGAACACTTTCAACTTGAAAACGAACAATACAGACATAGTCCTGAGAACACCCCATTTTGTTTATTTGTGAACATTTCTGGACACTGCGAGAGTTCTTAGAACACTTTCAACTTGACAGCGAACAATACGGACAGCGTCCTCAGAACACCCCCATTTTGTTTTTGCGAACATTTCAGGACACCGCGAGTGTTCTTAGAACACTTTCAACTTGCCAGAGAACAATACGGACAGCGTCTTCAGGACACCCACTATGAACATTTGAGGACACTGCGTGAGTTCTTAGAACACTTTCAGCTTGCCACAGAACAATACGGACAGCGTCTTCAGGACAGCCCCTATGAACATTTCAGGACACAGCGTGAGTTCTTAGAACACACCCCCATTTTGTTTATTTGCGAACATTTCAGGACACCGCAAGAGTTCTTAGAACAAGAACACTTTCAACTTGCCAGAGAACAATACGGACAGCGTCTTCAGGACACCCCCTACGAACATTTCAGGACACCGCAAGAGTTCTTAGAACACTTTCAACTTGACAACGAACAATATGGACATAGTCCTGAGAACCCCCCATTTAGTTTATTTGCGAACATTTCTGGACACTGCGAGAGTTCTTAGAACACTTTCAACTTGACAGCGAACAATACGGACAGCGTCCTCAGAACACCCCCATTTTGTTTTTGCGAACATTTCAGGACACCGCAAGTGTTCTTAGAACACTTTCAACTTGCCAGAGAACAATACGGATAGCGTCTTCAGGACACCCCCTACAAACAATTCAGGACACCGCAAGAGTTCTTAGAACACTTTCAACTTGACAACGAACAATACGGACAATGTCCTCAGAACACCCTCATTTTGTTTATTTGCGAACATTTCAGGACACCGCAAGTGTTCTTATAACACAATCAACTTGCCAAAGAACAATACGGACAGCGTCCTCAGAACACCCCCATTTTCCTTTTTTTTTTTTGCAAACATTTCAGGACACAGCGAGTGTTCTTGGAACAGGTTCAGCTTACTTGCGAACAAAACGGACACATATTGAGTCCTAAGAACACCACCCATTCAGTTTATTTAGAACATTTCAGAACACCCGTGATGTCCGCAGACAAATTGAACACAAAAAGAATGTCTACCACATAAAAAAGTACAACATTTAACCTATCTGAAACTCTCCCATCCTCCCCAAACACTCCAACACAACAACACACTCTACTAAATACACATTTTGAACAAACTTTCACTGCGCTGTCCGCGAATCCAAGCTGACGGGCGCTAGCGAAAATCTGACGCATATCACGCTTCACACCGTCCAATCAGCAAACACGCTGCATGTCCGCGGACATGACGTAATCCGCTCGGCCAATCAGGACACTGTCCGCGGAGCGAACAGGGAAGTGTGTCCGCGGACCGAACACAAATATCACTAATTTTTTTTTAACTACTTTTTGGTCATTTAAAAAAAACTACTGGACGTATTTTCACCAAATTCGCAAAAGCCCGCTTTCGGGACCAAGCCGCTGCTCCTGGTCCAAATTTGGTGAAAATCCATCCAGCGGTTTGGCTGTAGGCGCGTGCAAAACTTTTTTCCCATTCAGTCTATTGGAAAAAAAAGTTTTGGGACCCCCCTATAACTTTGCACCCCCCTTGACGAATCCTCACCAAACTTTGCAAAGTGGGGCCATATACTTTTTTTGCAAAGTTTGGTGAGGATTCGTCCAGGGGGAGTGGAGTTATAAGCCGCCCAAATAGTGCTCTTCCTATGGAAACACCAATTTAACAAGTTATGGTTGATTAGCTTACCATAACTGGCGAATTTCAAGGGTTTTTCGGTTTTACTTGGAACCATAACGTTCCTTTAACAACGTTTTTTTCACTAAATTTCATAGGTTTTTAATAGCGCAACTTAACCATAACGTCCCTTTAACAAAGTTGTTTTGCTGAATTTCATAGGTTTTTAGTAGCGCAACTTAACCATAACGTCCCTTTAACAAAGATTTTTTACTGAATTTCATAGTTTTTTATTAGTGCATCTTAACCATAACGTCCTTTTCAATGGAGGAAGACCACTAGCATCCTAGGTTCTCAAAGTGGGAACGCGGGGTGGTTCTTCCCAAACCGGGACGCCACAGGCAGGCATCCCGGTGTAGGAAGGAAAATCTTTTACCAAGATGGACACCAGGGAAAGGGAAGGCGGGGTGTATAAATAGAACACAACAGGGCATCGGCGGGGGGTCGGGAAGACCAGGAGAGAGACTCGGGGCATGAGTGGGGGGTAACACAAGGGAGACACGGGGCATGAGCGGGGGTGGGGGGTAACACGAGGGAGACACGGGGCATGAGCGTGGGGTGGGGAGGAAAGAAGGAAGACACGGGGAATGAGCGGGGTTGGGTGGGAGAAGGGAGACACAGGGCATGAGCAGGGGGGAGAAGGGAGACACGGCACATGAGCGGGGGGTGGGGGGAAGAAGGGAGACACGGGGCATGAGCGGGGGGTCGGGGGTACAGGAGGGAGACACGGGACATGAGCAGGGGGGTGGGGGAACAGGACAGAGTAAACCCTATGCATAGAAAAAACAGTGCTACCGTGTTGACTGCAAAGGAGAAATACCCTAGCACCACCTATCACCCAAGCACAAAAGCGCAAGGAAACCCCACCTATAAAAATCCCAAAGAACAATCCATTGCCACAATTATAGATCCTGAATTGCTAGCACTGACATTAGTACATGGAAAGAGGAGGAGGGCCAGAATCTTCCATTGACAAACATCAATATTTGGGATGCCAGATGAGGGGGTGCATGGAATATCCTGCTTCCTTCCACATGTCAGTGCAGACCCAGTCAGTGAGTGGTGGAATGACCTAGTGTCACTCACCTTGTGCTCACAAGCTGTGACACCTCTGGTCAAAGTGCTATAGGCCGTACACTTCCTGGCCTCTGGATCATTACACTGTACGACAGCCATTGTAGGCAAGGAAAAGTGTGTGCCAGGAATTGGGATCTTCTTGATCTTCTTGATGCCTGTGGCTCTCAGAAGAGTATTCTGACTTGCCCCTGCTCCCAGGATTGGCTGTTTACCCCCCACTGCCCTAGCTGGGAATAGTTTTTTAAGATACTCTTTGTTGGCCTGCTTTCCTGGAGTTCCCCACCAAAGTTGACAGACTGATCCTTTGGTAGGTGGTATTTTTGAGGATCCAGTTCCCTGATTCTCCCTTCACTGAAGTCTTTCTGATCAGAGAGGCTAGCCCTAACATTTGGGAATCTGTACAGAGCCGCCTGTCGATCCACTTCTGGGAGGCGCTGATCTGTCAATCCCAAGTTGCCAATTCTGATGAAGTCTACCATCCCCATGGCCCTTGGTTCATCTGAGCCAGTTGACCTGAAGGCGGCAGAGTCCAGGGTACTGAAGGGGTTAGAGTCCCTGATTGCAGGGGTCCTGATGTTATGCTCAGTGGCTTCTCTGTCCCTTCTTACCTCTTCTCTTTCAGCCCCCATTCCCTGGTGGGAGGGAAGATTGCATCTAAACTCTGGACATTCAAAATGGTTTTCTCTCTTGTTTGGGGAGGTTGTAATTTTAGAATCACGGACGCTTCTGTCCATTTATATGTCATACTCAGACCCACTTCTGCATACAACACGCACACTTTCATCAGCCACACCTTGTTCGTGGCCAGCTGTTACCTGCACGTTTCACCAACCCTCACGTGCACCTTGACCCTTGACACTATCCGAGGCTTTTAATCATAGCCCTGTGCTTCCTCTTTTCCGCAGCCCGTAACGCTTGCGGTTGACTCTAGCGTACTCATCACGCCAGCCTGTTCTACCCATATTATGCGTGGCAACAGGCTCTCAAGGTAAGCATGTTCTTACCCCTTTTTTTACCCTTAGTTGCTCCACCTCTCCATATGGCTTAACATAGCCTCCTTGTCCTTCCTACTTCCACAGGAACGGCCACCTCTAGGACCTCGAAAATCCTCCAGTGTACTGCTGACACTGCCACTCCCTGAGCCACTGTGCTCCGAAGTTTCGGTAAGCACCAGTCGTTCATGTATTGATACCTCTCCCTGTGCTAGTTTTCAACGAATGTGCCCACTCTTATAACACCCTGTCTGTTTATCTCAACAGACCTCACAAGATACTTCCCGCCTTGGAATATCTCGTCCTGATGAAGGCCACACCATCAGAGCTCATCCAAGCTCCCTTTCTGGCCGAAACACTGTCGTGTTGACTGTTATATTTTCTGCGTTGTCCTTGTTCAACCCCTCCTTGTTTTGATGTATATGTGCTGACTGTTACATGCTATCACCTCAATAAATCCACTGGTCTCCTTCCCAAGGACCACTCAGTGGATGTGTAAGCAGTGAAAAGACGTTACAAATATTTGAAATTTGTCACTCACAAACTGGTTACTAAACCTTCAAAATGTGTAAATACTGTTGCATCTTGTGTTACTCTCAATCAAGTGTATCTAAAAACACGTAAACTGCAGTTTTATTAAAAATCTAACTGCAGAACTCAGAACTGTCCTGATATATTTTTGTCAGATGTCATTCACAGTTACTTGTACACACTCACCAAGATGTAATCCCCATAGGTGTGTGTTCACCCTTCGTTAATCAGCCAGGTACCCTATGACTTTGCTCAATTTTGTTCTTTAATATGTTTCCACATGTATGAAATCTGGAAGATTTCATTTATAGGTATGCTTTTGTTTTCCAGTACCTGTAGTAAGTACATTAGAAATTCTTGTGGATCCTCCTGTGTGTTTATAGTGAATCTCACCATTCCAGCACAGTAGTCCAATTCTTGTCTTATTCCTTGAACACTGTATGTGTTGTCAGGATTGTTTGTTGCATTTCTATGAAGGACTAACATTTGCAAATACAATTGGTCTGTACTGTGTAAGTAAATATTGTTAACCATTGGTGGCAATTGAAATAGAATATTCTTTGCCACATTTGCATAGCAACTTACACCACTTTCATTTGAAAATTTGAATGGACCAGCTAGTTCCGTTTCAGAGTGGTTTTTTCTGAGTGTCTCTTCTTTCTTTGAAGAAGTACCTGGTTTATTTTCCCTAATAGGTTCTTCTTTGCTTGTGGTAATTTTGATGAACCTTTTCCTTCTTTTCTTTTCTTTGAAGGATTTGCAATCAGATTCTGTTGCATTTCTGATAGAATTGCTTTTCTTTTACCACGTTTTAATTTTCCTAGAACAGCATATTGTTTCAGATGGGGGGTGTACAGTGACCGCAGTCTATTGTATTCCAAGTGGCAAGGAATATCAGCGGTCACTTTATTTGCATCAAAGTTGATTAGAAATAGACCATCAATTGTATGTAAGCGTGATAGTGCTACACAGTTAAAGACTGTGTTTCCTATATCTATTAATGGTTTGTCTAGGGTAAGACCTTGGCATTTATGAATGGTGATTGCATATGCAAGAGTTAGAGAAAATTGTTCTCTACGTACATACATGTCTTTGAACAGAAGGAATCGAGCAGTTGAGAGACCTATCATTTTCACTTCTGAAAGTTTGTCAAAGCGAATATTGACAAACTGAATGTTGCTGTCACATGGGTATGATTGAAAGCCAACAACTGTACTCAGTGCCCCATTAACTTGCCATTGCGCCACATCAAGGTTACGTTTCAGCATAACTCTACAATTTAAGGATAGTTTTCATATTTTTTCCAAACCAGCTGTGTTGGATATTGAATTTTCTAAACTACTTAGTCTTGTTGTGGCTTGCTCACACATGTGTAGTGTCATACCATGTATGTCTAGTTTGTCTGTGGCACAAATTTCAATTATTGGTTGCATTTCTTTATTTAACATTGTTTAATTTAATTTGACACAGCTTGTAAGAGTTGGCATTAAGGCCATACAATTGACATTTTTGTCCGCTAATTGTTCCATAACATCAGTAGCACATGCATTATCGCCGTAAAGTGCATGAATGTGCCGCTTTTTCAATATTGCTTGTGCTACCTGAGATAGTACACCAACTCTAATACTTTTTAGGATGTTGGCATAAGTGAGATCTGCAGATTTCCACATGTTTTCTGTTAATTCTTTGTATTGGACATGTTACCAAAGGTTGACATTTCCTATACTGCCAACAGTTTTACGGCAGAATTTGTGTCCTACAGTTTTAAAAATAGGTTCCCCTTTCACTGGTGTCAATTGTAGAAGATCTCCGAAAACGATAATGTGTTTCCCTGCAAAGAGTTCTTCGTAGTTTGTTTTAAGTACTTCTTTTAATCGGAGGTGAATCAAAGCCAACATTAGGTTGGAGACCATGCTCACTCCATCTATTAGTAGCATTTTCATTTGCTTTAATACTCTGCGTAGTTCCATTGCAGCTTCTGCAGAAAGTTTGTAGTAGTCTAATTTGTTTTGGTGTTCTACTGGAAGAAGAAGTAATCGGTGTAAAGTGACACCGCCTATGGTTTAGGCCGCTAAACCTGTGGGGGCAGTTACAACAGCTGATAGTTTGTTGTTTGTCAATTGCTGAAGGAACTTGCTGATGATTTTGATTAAGAATGTTTTTCCTGACCCAGCTTCACCACTGATGTAGAGCAGTATAATTTTGTAATTTTGTCAGGTAAATTCTTTATTCTCGTGTTGTACACCATGTGCAATCTGTTTTGTTAGATCGTCAAAAATGGTGCACTGCTCTTTGTTAAGTTTTGCTTGTTGTACAGTTAAGACTTCTATATTTTCTTGATAGTGACACATGGTGTTTTCCACTTCTGTTGTAGCTAATTCTGCCTCATTTGCTATTAGTGGCTGTCCTAGTGGTTCTTGACTTCCTGTTACAGAAGGTTGACTACTGTCAGAAGAGTCCTTATCTATTTGGGCCTGAAGTTCTTCTTCGTGTTGCTGTTCATTGTGCAACATTGCTTTGTACTGTGTGAAGTTCACATCAGTGATAGTACTTTAATTTGCTTTGAAAGCATCTTCATAGCAGTCATAGTTATCTAGTATCTCTTCCTCTTTTTTACATGGTTTAAAACATTGTAGTAGAGACATGTAATACAGTTCTTTCTGTTGAGGACTTTTTAATGACAATTTAACATGATTAATTAAACTTCGTTTTGTAAGTTTCACTAAGCTGCCTTCACAATCTGTAACTGTATATCTGCCTTTGCTTTCATCAGGTTTTATATTATTTTTGTATGCAAAGTTTTCAGCGATGTGATATAGACACATGCTCTCCAAAGTGCTACTCCTGTTCGGATAGTATGTGTCCAGTAAATTGTTTTTTTTAAAATGTCTTGGCTGTTGGGATCATTTCTGGTAATTGTTTCTATGTCCTCATATGATTTCAGAACTCTTTTTCTAGATTTGGCAGGACCAAGACTTATCCATACTATGTTGTCTGATTTTCCGTACAAAGCAGTACCAGTTAAACGATCTGCCGCTTCATAGGTGCCACATGCTCTATGAGAGAGCATTTTTATGCCTAGGCAGTACAATTTTAAGATAGTGTTTTGTCTGATGATAAGTCATCCCAGAGGTCTTGAAGGTCTGTTTTTTCAGCTTTTGTTAAGTAGGCTGTAACATATCATGCAACAGCAGTGGAATTGTCTGCAATGTACTGCACATCTATGTTTGCATTCCATAAGAGGGCAATGATTGCATTGTAATCATTGATATATTTACAATCTTCAGTTCTTTTTATGTAGTACGTGTTCTTAGGTGATTTACTTTTCACACTATGTCGAACTGAAGACATGAAGTTGTTCACTTCACATGTTTCTGTAACTGCTCTAGGGAAACCAAACCGGCATTTGGTGTAGTATTTCCCTTTGTTTTTGTATTTGTGGTGACAATATTTGCCACATTTGTGTCTTTGAAATTGTAAAATCTGCCCGTGCAGGTCACTATGTGTCCGTTGTGAAGGGATTTTACAAGTGACATATTTTTGGATGAACTGCAAAACAGTGGAATCAGTGTCCTGACCATATTTAGGTGCACCTTTGATCCATAAAAGCATGTGAATATGTGGTGCTCCTCTCGCTTGGTATTCTTTTCTCCAAAAAAAGTGCTGCACTTCTCCGAGGGAGGAACAGTTTTATTGCAAATAAAGTGTAGCATAGCATTGAACCGATGATGGAAATATCTTGACACATTAACTGGATCTAGAGAGCAAAGTTCTCCAGGTGTTAATAAATGTATGTTGGTGTTATTGTTGTTTGATATGCGTAGGAACTCATGTAAATCTTCCCATGATATTCTGCACAAATTAGTGTAACAAACCAAGTCGGTGGTCCAAGGTTTCTGATCATACAAAGTACGTCTCTGTGCCGTCGGAACCAGTATTCTTTTGTACCACGCATGTTTGCAAACAAATGTGTTATACTTGACTGTAAACCTTCATCTTTTTCTTGTACTTTTTGTATTCATTGTGTAGCTGAAATATTTTGAAAGTGGTTTCCAGATTTCAAAATGTGTGCAACTCCGTAACATAGGGTTGCTAATTCACTTTCAAAGAGTAGGTGGAATATGTATTCCACATTTTGTCTAAACCTGGGATCTTCTGAATACATTTGTAATGAGCGGTATTCTGATGCCGTAATTTGAGTGGGTCTATCATCGTACCTTCCACCTTTTCCAGTAGGAAATAGCAGTGCAAAAGCACGTGCTCCTATACTTTTTTCCCATATGCTCATTGGTGAACCTTTGGTTTGTCGCATTTGGTAAGTTTCTAGTGCATCATCTATGCTTTCATTGGAATGCAATGGATGCACTGTTTACTGGTCCAAAAGAGTGGATACTGCAGCAGGATCCAGAAGTTCAAATTGTCCAAGTTTCTGGTGACTGTTCAATTATTACAGTTGTTTCCCTTAAGCTTTCTTCAATATTTCAAGATTTTGCAGCCACTATGTGAAAGGCACAGTGAGAAAAAGCAGTGGCTGCGAACTCTCAAGTGGTTAATAACCACTGAACAGGTTATCAAGCCTTGTTCTATTGAGAGAGGGGTGCCCGCTACCTTTGCAAACCAAACTTCAAGGAACCTGGGATTGGTAACCCTAGGTCTCCTGGGGGCAACCAGACGTGGTCTCCCTCTCACTGTGCTTAGAGAGGCATCAGCTTCACCTCACTGATGATCCCCAACAAGGGTGAAACACGTGTATGGGTTGCTGGTGGTACTCTCGTTCAGTTTAGAATTGCCATTGCATTTCGGTGCTGGACTGCTCCTGGGCAGGACAAAGACTGATATGCAAATGGATAAAGCAGTGGCTGCGAACTCTCAAGTAGTTAATAACCACTGAACAGGTTATCAAGCCTTGTTCTATCGAGAGAGGGGCGCCCGCTACCTTTGCAAACCATATTCTTGTAGATACTTGGGTGTACTATGCAGAAGAATGTTATTTAAATTGGCTAATTCTGAAGCTGGACTTTTAGCATAGTATATTTCATACACTAGATTTCTTACATTTGAAGGTTGTATTGATATCCGTTTCATATAATGGAAGATGCTTTTGCAAAAAGGTCCGGAAATGCAGGCTAATTAATGTCCTTGCATTCCTGTATATTTGCACACTGGACAGGTATCCATATTTTGCAGCACTTTCATTTTATTTTTGTCTTTACCTTTCACATACTGATTGAGGAACTGACGTAAAGATTTGAAAGATTTGTTAGGAATGGCACACATTGACGTGCACAGCTATTTGTATACTGGACGGTCTGATTCGGTCGAATCGAGAGGTAATTCTGAGTTTTCAGGGGATAATTTTCTAAGCAGTGTTTATTGTTCCATGATGGTATTATTTATTTTTTCATATCCTCTTCCACTGCTATGGATGGCAATTCTGTTTGTTTGATTTTGTTTGTATGCTTCTTCATTAAAATATGGTTCTGTGGTTGTAGTGTGACTCCATTCACCTCCACAAATATGTAAGAAGTCATTTCTGTTCACATTCCGTTTATTGATAAGTTTCTTTTGCAGTTTGGTACTTAGTTTTGTTATTAGTTTCATTCTATTTAACACCACTATAAACAACTTCCTTTTTGAGAATGATTGCACTGTCCACGAGAGCTTGTAGGATATTTTTTTGTACCGTAGGTTTTAAGGGGTGAGGATGATTTCGGTCCTTTTCTTATTAGATTCTGAAGGACTCTGTGGCAAAACATTTTGGCTAAAATATTTTTTTTACTATAGGTTCTTGTTGCTATATCAGGATTATTAGGAGCATTGTTAGCGGTACTGGTAGCTGATTTTTTGTGAAGAGTTTTGTGCTTCGTGCCACATTTTGTTGGAGGAGGTAAAGTTTCAGTAGTTGAGGCTTGCTTTGTTTTGGTAAACAAATGTATTAGCCGTTTTGTTACAACATTCTCTTCAAACTCTGGTATAGAGAGATGCTTAGGTTGGAAACTTTTATTTTTATTTGCTCTACTTCTGCAACCTTTCTACGAGCTTGCTTTTTGGTAGGCATTTTTTGAGGTCTGTTGGAAAAAAAAGGCATGGTTTGGTCTGTTGTACAATGTATGTGTGCTGTGTGCTTGCGTGCATGAGTTTGATGGGTAAGCACCTTATGGTTGGTGGTGTGTGAATGTGCATTGGCATTTTACAATGATTTAGGAAGTCTACTTTTCTGTTTGCATACTACTACTATGTGCTTCAGATGAGAGTAGAAAGTGAGCTAGTGGTGAGGAGAAGTGTTAATAGTGAACCTACTGGCATCAAATTGAAACAGCTATTTGTTTTCTAGTACTAACATTCTAAGGGATTTGTATGTTATTTGAGTTCCAAACATACAGGGATTTCTGAGTCATTCTGCCTGTTATTCTTTGTTCGGTAAATGGTGATTTGTGGGTAGAATGGTTCAGAAATCACTGTTTGCTGTGTTGCAACAAATTAAATACATAACCCACACAGTCTGTTTGAGGAATAGTGAGAATATAAAGGTCGTACTGTACTTACTTTTTTTGCAGAATGACCGGATTTCTTCAGATATGTCATTTGCAGTGTAGATGCTGTTGATTTTCAGGAGACTAGTTTTCACTTTGATTGTAAAAAGAAGAAGTTAGTAACTGTGTTTAAAGCTGTGATGTTACAGTACACTTTAATGTACTTTTCATCGCAGTATTCTTCTTTGACATTTGAACACAGTGCATGTGTGCTTTTCACTGCACTATGTGCTGCCTTTCTATGTTACTTGCAGTTTGTCAGTTGCACGTGCTTCAGAAATGCGTATACTTTTTAGGTTACGAAAATGTCTTGTTTCTTTTAAGCTGTGTTATCTATGGCAGACAGGTCAGTATAGTAAATGGGGAAAAAATATGTACTTTCACGTTATAAATATGATTTCTAAAAATCGGGAGACCCTCGAAGGGAGATGTCACCACAGCAATCAGGAGCGTTTACTTTTTCTCATACGATCGCACTGGAACTAGCATTTATGTAGACGCTACACAGTAAAAAATAGTGCCATTTTCTAATGGAAAATCAAGTTTCTCACTAAAAAGGGAGGGTTCTAACGTATGTAAAAGTTATGCGGGAGACAGTAAGAAGTAGTGTGGTTTGTTAATGAAAAATCGGACATCTTGTCCTTAAAGTACGTATGTATTGCCTATGCAGATTTAGTGGTAATAATTTATTTAAATGAAATCATAAGGGTTGCACATGTTCTCTGAGTAAAATATGCATACCTGTAGTTTATACGCATGCATATGCGCATGGATGGAGCTGTACATAGAAATCCGCGACACTTGCACAGTAGTTTTTGAAGTTGGTGCTTTGGAATGATATGCGACTTGCATTCACAGTGATCAATAGTACATTTGAAGTGCAACATTTTGATGACAGAGTTAGATGTAGGGATGGTTAATGTGATTGGTGGGTGGTTGTGTGACTGCTTAGCTGTGTCCAATGAGGAAATGGAATTGCGCGTGATGTGGAAAAGGTAGAAGGACTGGCTAAGAGTTACGTGCTGCACGTAGGCACCGCTTGTCCGAGGGTCGGGTGTGTCACATACAGGAATCTACAGCAAATCGAGCATGGAAAGGGGACTGTGGGCATCAGCCAATCAGATGTTCACATTGTTCCTTTATGGCGAAAGACGGTGCGTATACTGAAGATGGCAGAGGCGCAGAGGGTCAGGGTTTTGGTCCTTGGAGACATTTTTGTCCAAGGTTTACAGCTGTTTGCCGAAAGTAGGCATGTGCCACATCATTTTGATGTGAGAGGAGTGGAGGTGGAGTGGAGCACTGAGATTGATCGCAATGTTGCAGCACTTCTCCAAGTTTGCACCGAGTTGCGAACGATGACCACTCCTCATGTGATACTTTTGCACTACAGTGCTTGTTATTTGGGCTACGTGAGTTCATGTACTTTGGTGAAAGATTTGGAACAGTTGGTTGAGGCAGTCATGAACATCTTTCCAACTGCAGTTACTGCCTAGTGGAAAATGGGACAATAGTTCTGTTTTCTGTCCCGATCAATGTATTGGGAAGTGTAGCATTAATCGCGGCATGTGTGCTTTTATGTTACGTGCTGGTATGTTTTTCTGCAGCCACAAGAACATTGCTCCAAGTAATGCGGCTTATTTTCGAAGCAGATGGTGTTGCGTTATCTTCTTTGGGAAATGCCATGTTCTTTTGGAATGTGAGGATTGCTTTGGAGAAGGTTCTGTAATAGTTGTAGGAGTAAAGTAAGAACAAAAAATATCACACAAAAAAAAGAAAAATAACAGGTGTCTGTAAGGCATCTGCCCAAAATAAAACAAAAAACAATGGCTCTTTTCAGGGGGAAAAGGGGAATAATATTTAAATGTACAGTTGCCACGCTCTGCTCCTGTACGTGTCTGTGAACACGGCGGTAGTTTGTAGGCGCCGCCTTTTACCAACAGGGATTTTGGGGTGGAGACGCATGCAAATGAGAATGTGCGAAGGTAGGGATTGGCCACTAAAGGACAGTGGGTGTATTCTGTACAGAGATATTTAGTCAGAACGCCTTTTCCCTGACAGGAGACCAGACAGCCATGGCTCTGTGTGCTCGAAAACAGATTATCTGGATTTTGGAAGCCTCGTGGATACATTGGCTGAAGGTGCATGCGGAAAGTTGCAGTCTATCTGCAGATCTTGGATTTCCTCATGTGGAAGTGCACTGGCATAGCGTGCGTGGAATGAGGTGGTTGGACTTTGTACCTCTCTGCATTAATTTACAGACAGAGTGTCATCCTGATACACTTATCATTCATTGCGGAGGCAATAGTTTAGGCCATGTTTCTGGCATTTCTTTGCAATTTGCAATGAAGGAAGGACTTGCGCAAGTCATGGACATGTTTCCAAATTGCCAAATAGTTTTTTCCCGTATTGCTCAAAGACAAAAGTGGCTGCATTCATCTGCATTTGGCCCACAAATGGAGAAAGTGCGGGGCAATGTTAATAAGGCTGTTTGTGCATTTCTAAGAGATGTTGGCATGTCCTCATTCCACAATGAAAACATTTTGTTTCGCAGCTCTTTCATATTTCGCAGAGATGGAGTCCATCTCACTTATGCTGGCAATCAAATTTTTCTTCACAATGTGCAACATTCATTGCAACTTTTTTTGGAATCATAGTTACCTATTTGGCAATTCATTTCTTCCACCCTACTGTTTTTGAAGCATACTCAACACCAACGAAAGGCTCTTTCCAGAGCCACCACTTGTTCCCAGCGAAAAAGTACATTGGTTTTGCTTTGCTTGCACCTTCCATTTTTGTGTGTCCCATGACTGTCCACAGACTTATCAAAAAAAGCAAAGGGGCCTACAAAGGTCACTTCAAAACTCTATTGTTAAACTGAGAAATGCGGCTCTGAAAAGAGCCTTTTTTTAAATTTGTATTACTTTTCGGTTCTCTGCTTTTATGGACACGATATACTAGGAGAGGAAGGCATGGGAGGGTAAGGAAGGGACACCAACCACGGGAATAAGAAGGGCCAGGTGGAGAGAGAAAGATATAGGGTGGCCTTCACTTAGGTAGGGCACAGTTCTTCTCGTGCTCAGTGACCGTAGCCTCAAAAGCACTTCGAAGTCTCTCCCCCCTGCAGCGTACGGTGTCATAGTACATACAAAATATTGTGACCCTCGAAAGGTAAGGGTCGACAGCATCGCAAATAGCTTGCGACGCAGCTGGAGGAATGCGCTCCCCCACAGGAGTGTATCTTGAGGTGAGAGGATTGGACACGGAGGATGCTGTGGAGGATCTCAATCTACTACGTTCTTCACATGACACCACCTTGCGAATGTCCACACTGTGGAACGACGTTAGGTGTCGCTTCATGGTTGTCGTACCAAAGCTGTACGCACCAGGTCTGCCGCGACTCAGCACCAACTGGCACTGGTTGCACTTGTCCAGGCTCGCACGTGCTTTCGGTACGTTTCCATAAACGGAAAACAACCACCACACCCACGACTCCCACCAAGTGTTTGTAGTGCAGAGTTCTTCCACCTCATTCTCTTCTTCCTCTTCTTCCTCGATCTCTACATCCTCACCCGTATATCCCTCTGCAGGCCCTTGGGGAGGTGGTGGCGGTGGAGGGTTTGGGGGTGGTGCTGAGGGTAATGCAGCAGTAGCAACCAGGGATGCCATAAGGATTTTTTGCCAAATGGTCACTACAGTACTAAAGGCAGCACAACTCTAACTGCTATAGCCAGAAGCACACTGAAGATGACCCCGGGGGTGTGGCCAATTATAGGGGTCGAAGGATGTGGCTCGTGACCACATTGCTCACTGTAAAACGATCCAAAAATTGTAAACACATTCACAGGTGGAGCTATTGTATGGGAAATGTCAAATGGTGATGTTATACTGAAAAAATACTTTCCCATTTATGTGTCAGTTATTTTGCAGTGTTGCGGAAGCAGACTAAGTGCGCAAATTAGTCCACACGCTCAGCGTGGGTGTGGTCACATGATGACGTCCTGTACACATCCGCGAGGGAAAAGCATGCCCGCACAACAGCAAATGCAGACTAACGCATGTGCGCATGCGCACAACTGTTCTACGGACAGTGTTCAGGTCCTGCAACTAATTAAAAGTGCGACACAAGTGAGATGGACAGTTAGGGACAGACGGGATGTTCGCAGTACTTATGGGTTTACTGTGCATGTGCGTACCTTATCTGATGACTGTAAGGACAGGTCCAGTCTCCTTAGGACACCTCCATTTTGTTTGATAACGAACATGCCAGCCACCACGCCTGTTCTACAGACGGTTCCATCTTGCTGCGGATGATACTGCAGATATAGTGTCCTTAGAACACTTTCATTTTGCCTCATTTATATACATCCTGCCTACCTACTATATTCTAGGAACATGTTTTATCTCGTTTTTGAGCCGTACAGAGAGCTATAATGTCCTTAGCATGCCCCATTCTATTACTTTACACACAACATGCACAGATGGTGCCTTCTAAGATCAGTTCCATCTTGGTTGTCATTGGTACGGGTAGGTGTATTGCCGTTAGAACATCCACATTGTATTGCTTACGGCTAACTCGAACAGGCGCGATGTTCGCGAACATTTTAAGTCTTTTTAAAAAAATGTTTTTTTTCTCTAACCCGTATTCAACAACAACTATACAAAAACTTTCTAAAAAATGACACACACTTTCATCAACAGAAACACAGGGGGATGCGGACACTGACACAAATATAGGGGAATTAGGGTTCAACATGGGCTGATTGTGAGTAGATGATTTGTTTGGGGAAGAAGGGATGGATGTTTCATCAAAACGTCTATTTTCTTCTTGAAGGTTTGGGGACGGTTCACTGGCGAATGGAGAAGGAGGGCAGGTACAGGTGGGACAGTGGTAACATACTTTTCCTCTAACAAATTCTTCCACACATTCCCTTAAACTATTAAAATTGTCACTCAGTGTCTCCATTTTACATTCTATCCTTTTCAGCCTGTCTTCCTCTGTGTCCTTTGATGGCTTCTCTTCTTTTTCTCCTGGTCTGCTACAAATAAATATATATATGTTAAACGGCCATAACAGAGTGAACATTATTTTGCTTATGCAGAGCACTGT
Organism: Ambystoma mexicanum; assembly: GCF_040938575.1. Taxonomy (NCBI): domain Eukaryota; kingdom Metazoa; phylum Chordata; class Amphibia; order Caudata; family Ambystomatidae; genus Ambystoma; species Ambystoma mexicanum. The sequence continues at coordinate 1,351,607,457 of NC_090929.1, forward strand.
GTACCATTACTGTCGCTATCTTCGGACATTTCCCCATGCGGAAAATTCTCCTCCAGCCACTCCAAAGTACTGCACATTTCTGTACGAAAAGAACAGAAAGAAATTATTTCTTCTGCCCGTTATACCAAAAAAAGTACACACTTATATAAGAAAAATGAAGTTAACATACTTTTTTGCTGTAATTTGTCTTCCTTGAAGTGCGTGCATCTACTGTCGGTCCTGCCTACGGAGTTTCTGTAAGGTACTTACATTGGAGTGATCCTTTTTTTTGTATGGTACAATCCATTTCATTCTACATGGTCATTAAATGCATGATTTTTGTTTCAGACGTTTAGGTTTCTCTATTTATTTACTAGTAATTATAATGTCTTTCTGTGTCTTCTCTCAAAGTTACACATTTTTTGTGTGACACATTGTACAATTTAAGATGGCCCCCGACTGTTTTGTTAGTGATGACCTCGTCCACGTCTGTCCGCAGACAGGCGCTCAGTCCGTGCCTTCACAATATCGATAGTGAGGAGGTTCTGTATGGTCTACATTATATGTTTGTAAAGTAATCAAACTATACTACATATCTGCTAGATCACATGCTGATAGTGTATATTCAGCATAAAAACTTCATTAACGCGCTGTTATGATTAGGTTCCCCTTCAGTAAATCTGTGAAATTCAGTTACAATAAACATTTTGTTAAATGGACGTTATGGTTAAGTTGCCCTACTAAAAACCTGTACAATTCACTAAAAAAAACTTTGTTAAGGGGACGTTATGGTTAAGTTGCCATACCAAAAACCTGTGCCCTCCACTAAAAAACCTATTCAAATGTGCCATTATGGTCAAAGTAAAACTGAAAAACCCCTAAAAGTCGCCAGTTATGGTAGGCTAAGCAACCATAACTGGCCGCACCATTGTGCACTGCTAACACTAACACCCAGGACATCAAAGATGACATCACAAATGAACCATCAATGTTCTGGTCATGGATCGGGTCAGGTCTACCGGCAGAAGGGCACTTCTGGAGGGATTGGATCTGTGGCGCGGTTCTGGTAAATTTTGGGCTGCACCTCAGGCCGGATTTGGATGTGCCCTTCTGGTGACTGGACATGGTAGATAGCAGGATGCAAGTTTCAGCGGGCAAGCCTTAATGGTAGCAAGCCAAGCTGAATCAGAATTAAATCCCCTCAAGTTTGGGATGTTTGAAATTGGGTCTAGCTAGCAAGAGTTCAGCAATGCTAAAGTGTAGATTCTGCAAAGAAATCTGGAGTTATCTGCAAGATGAAGAGTTCTGGACAAGAAGAAGAAGACAGGAACCAGATGCTGCGTGGAAATTTGGATGTGTTCTGGAAGCAGTCTGTTTTATGTGGAGTGAAGTTCCTATATTTATATTATCAAATGACATCACCAAGTTTATGGTGTGAGCAGAATTTCAAAACACACCCCCTGGCTATGAGTGGCAACAGGAACTTGCCTTGTCCTGGTTGGCAGTCAGACCAGAGCTGTCATTTTATGATGCGATTTAGGAACTCCCACAAAAACGTAACTTTTGCACAAATGTACATTTCTAAAATTGCGTACCCTGATTAAAATCGGACACATATTACATATTTGATGGTCTATATTCACATTCGATCCCCATCTCTGTTCGAGCTGTCTTTCTCATTCTATAGAATTTTATCAATTTTAAACATAACAGTTTAGATTAATAATTTCTAATTCGGTACATCTCTGGGCGCTTATCAGTGGATCATGTACATACAATCTTAGGTTTACAACATTAATAGTGCTGCTACAATGAGAATTTTTTCTTAACTTTGGTTCCTTAAATGGTACAGGTTTTATCATTGCCTTCAAAGCAAAAGCCTAAAATTAGGTTAACATCTACCAATTTCAGACTTATCCTTCTTCAGGTTGCACAGTTAAAGAGTTTCACATTTAATCACAAATAAAGGTTTAAACATCAAAAATTTCCAGCAGTTTTTTTTCTTCTCTCCTTTCAACAAACAACAGCTGTCAGATCCCTCTGATCAGGGAAGGGGTGTAGAGGGAAGCATGCTCCCCATTCCCAGCAGAGGTCCATGATCAGCCTGTCCTTTGTTCTCGGCTCAGCCAAAAGGCGATATCTAATTAAGTCTATTGTGCTCCATGTGCGGGAACCATAAAGGCTTCCTGTATCAAGGGAGTGCCAACTGAAGTTTCAAGTCTTCCCAGGCTAGGCACTGTCCAATCGGAATTAAGCAGTTACTTCCACTGTGTTACTGTAAGATTCACCTACATCCTTTTATTTAAAAGATATAAAATGAACAGAGTTTATAATGGATTTTGACATTTTAAAGGAATTAAGCCCTCCAGAGAAAAAAATAATTTAAACAGGTGAATTTTGCACTTCTTCAGGAGAAAGAAACACTTTTAAACTGGGTTTGACATCTAGTTTTCTTATGCAACTGTCAGGCAGTGGGGCATGGATTACTCTAACTTCACTGGAGAATGTATGATTTCGGCACACTTTTCCTTTCAATAATTCACTGGGAAAATGACTGAATTTAGCACCAAAACAGCACTTTGAAGGTTGCCATTGATTAGGAAGCTGTATTTAAGGGCATTCTCAGATTTTAGACCACTTTTGTGGACTTGCTTCATGTGACAGATAACAGCACCCCCTGCAGGAATTCTGTATTGACATCAATTTTGCCTGTGTGTGCCAGGTTGTGCAGCTCTTTTGTGGTTTAAGAAGCATGCACAGATTTGCAGATTTGGCAGTTTCTTTTACCCATTGGCAAAGGGGTGTAGTAGGGTGCATTGGCATGGGTTGAAATATCCTACAGTCCATAGGGCTGGTAAGGGAACTACAAAGAGAAGGTTGGTGAGAGTCTGGCTGGAGGAAGCACTGGTGTAGGTATCAGTGATAGGGAGCTCTATGTTGGGGACCCAGCTTTCCCTCTTGAACTTCTTCCTTGCAGACTTAGTAAGAGGGATAGGATAGTGTTAAGCGGAAACCTGTGCAGTTCCCTCTGGGACCACTGCAAAAGATTTAGGCCTACAGGTGTTTGGCAGTAGACCCACTTGGTAGCAGTCTGTACCACACAGATTCACTTGGTAGCTGTGGCTGAGCAGTCAGACTTCCCTCAAGAAGAGTTAGGCAGTATGTGGAGTATACAAAATAGGGCAATTTACACAGTAGAACAAGCAGACACGGAACAGAGCTTGGGTGTAAAGATATATAGTTATTTATTTATAAAAACACATCTATGAAAAACACACTGGCACTAATACGGCAAACAACTTCAATTACAATTACCATAAGTATATCACTCCTCTAACAATATTTTGACAAGTCTAGGTTCAACAGCACCACTTATTTTCAGACAGAGGTGAATGCTTTAACCTAGATGGCACTCTAATATTCGTTAGAACAGGAGAGAAAAGGCAGGGTATAAAACCAACACGGTACCAACTCTTTTACGAAGCAATTGCAAGGCAAGTAAGGCAGGGTCTACTGTGGATCACAAAGTTCAGAGGCCAGGCCCACTCGGAGAGAGGCAAGGCGATATGTCCCAAAAAGTATCACAGTGGAAATGCACTTCGAGTCTTTGTAGCAAATTGTCACAGAAAGGTTGGACCAGTTTAGAACAAACAGTTAAGAAGGTCTGGAGGCGACCTGATGGGTAGGCAAGGATTAAGACACCTCACGCTAACCGTCACCAGGGAAGCCAGGCGGACACGGTACCTTGTATGTGGAGAGACAGCTTCGGCGGGGGCAGTTGTTCCTGGTGGTGGATGCAAGTCGGGGCTTTGCTAAGAGATGAGATGATCTCGTCGTCGAAGGAAAGTTGAGGATCGTTGCACCACCAGGGAAGAGACCAGCCGCAGAGTGCTCCGTCACAAGGCACCACCTTTTGGTCGTGGTACGGGCTAGTGGCTATCCGGTTGACGGGGTGCTCAGCGCGGGCAATTCGACCACTATGCCCTGGAAGCGAAGAAAAAGCAAAGGGACTGGTTGTTCCCACCAGTCAGGGGAAGAAGACTCTCCAGCCGGGAGATCTCCTCTGTCGTTGGGAAGTGGTGAGACGGTTCAGCAGGGCTCCACCGGAGGTGTCATTGTTGCAGGTTGGCTCAGCTTTACCCTCGTCGGATTCTTAGGTCGTGTGGCGACTTCCGAAGATCCAGTCCCAAAAGCCCTGCTTTTATGCAGCAAACCCCCATTCATTCAGCCTAGCTGTCACTCAAAACACACTACGTGGTGAGCGGGGTGGCTCACCACTTGGGCCAATCACACCAGAGTGTGACTTGAGTTGGCAAGGCAACTCAGTCCAGGGTGCCTAAACCCCCTCCCACACCCCCTGTACCCAGACAGAATGGCACCACTCTGGAGGGCTTCTGTGTAGAAGCCCGCCAAAAGTGGAACAAAGGGCTCAACCTTTGGTTCGGAGTTACAGAGGTGAACACAGACGCCATTTTAAAAACCAAGTTCTGGCAGAAAATACCGACCGGTAGATTTATTTAAGACAAATATACCGGCGGTATGTTAGAGACTAACGGGAAAAGGTATTAGCCTCCAACAATGAGAAGAATCCCATAGAGTTATATTCGGGGTCCAATATAACAAGTAGTTTCCACTGCCACCAGCCAAAACTCGACGAGGGGGGACGGGACAGTGCCCCCTCGAATAACAGACCCAGGGGTAATCGAGTTACCCCTACTAGTACGTCCACAATAGGATGGTTTGTACTAGTTCTGTTAGTAAATTTAGGTCTAGTAAAGCAATGGTGACTTTACATGCCCTGGGAGACAGTAGTCAGTTCCAGGTTATGGAGTCTATGGTGGGGATCCTCTAGGACGCCCCAGTGTTACGGCACGGAGGGTGCGGTATAACACAGATAGAAAAACATATGAGACCCTATGGAGTAAAAGACCCCATAGCCCATAGAACACATTGACATTCACAGGAATCAAACACATTCATGTCCAAGAGTGAGAGAAAAGAGTCTCACTCTTGGCAGGATGGACAAAAACAAACTCCAGAAATCCAGCAAAGCTGCTGGGGGACTCACTAGGTTAGGAAATTCAGCCTAAACAGAGAATTCTCCCTAACAGATAGGAGATAGACTAGTTGTTGGAGAAGATGGGAGAAACAGAGAGCACCATAGTGGTGCGAGGCGGGTAGGGGGAGGGAAGCGAGAGGGGGAAAGAGCGAGGCCCAGTGCCTCACAGCACAGGGAGCACAGAAAGAAGGTGGGTGGGGTTTACACAAGGAAGAACACCAGGAGGAGTGGGCAGGAGACACACTGCAACCAATGGAATCCTCAGCGTGGTCAGAACTGCAAGGTGGGAGAGCCCTAATGGAACACAGTACAAAGTACAACAGTAACCAAGTGGATGGGACCTAGAGCATGGGAGAAATCCTAATGGAACACAGAACACAGTAAACAGTAACCAAGTAGACGGGGACCTACATTGTGGGAGAAAAACTTGATGGAACACAGTACAAAGTGAACAGTAACGATGGGGGCCTAGATTGTGGGAGAAAAACTTAATGAAGCACAGTACGCAGTACAAGTACATCAACCACAGTGGATTGGGGCCTAGAACATGGGCAAACTTGATGGAACACAAAAACAAGAACAGAAATAGCCACAATTTGAGGGGACCTATAGAGAAGACAGGATAAACAGTATGCAGTGAAAGTCTAGTGGGGAGAGCCTACAGGCTGTGCAGAGACTGAGTATGTTACGTCAGACAGTTAGGTTGGGGCACACTGGTAGTTTAGTAGAGTGCAGTAGTGGCCACACCTTTCTCCAATATGTCAGAAGATGGCATGCAAGGCTGACATGATAGAAGTGTAAATGTAATGCTGCAAAAAAAGAAGCAACTGCATCACCCCACACTAAAATCATGTGCACAGGGATATAATGAGGAGACTGACTCCAATCTGCATGTCGTGGAGGTGTAACCAATAACACAAAGTACATGCATAGCTGATCATAGAGGCATGTACACGCATAATGATGTACACAAACTCACATCTTTACTGACAGTGACGATCATCCAATTATCACCATATTAAAATGTACATACTCAACCCTATGTGTAAATCATACTACCACTATTGGGATGCATATATCAACAGCCATGCTAATGGGTGACAGTGCACAACCTTAGCTGATGCTACTGCTTGTGTCCTGTGAATCACTCTCCACCTCCACCTAACACTGGTCCTCCACATTGATGCTAGGAAGGTCTGTGTCCTGCAGAGGGAATGTGGACTTGGGTGGAAATAGAGTGCTCTTGATGTCTTCTCAGGGAGTGTGGGTATTTGATGAGGCAAGACATATGAAATGACATTGGACATTTGCTTGGACTCACAATGTATGACAAACTGCAAATATCATACGCACTATTGTTGAATGCAATGTCCACCTGTATGTTAAGTATCGGGAGGATAGCTTAGCGGCAACGTGCTTGCCTTGGAAACAAGACGACACGGAGCAACACAGGTTCGATCCTCGGGTCTGTGCTTAGAAACCTCTGGGTATTAAGCATGTTATAAATAACCTATCATATCATATCATATGTGGGAGGTTGTAGCAATCCACATCACCATGTCAGTGGACTCCATGTCCAGTTCCCCAGCACAACAATGCGCCGAGTAGCATGGGCAGTTGAGTCAATGTCATCTAAAGCACCATGGTCCTGTCATGAGAACAAAAGAAATTCAGTCCACCTTGGATGGGGAAAAAAGAAAAGAAAAGAACAATAAGCCACACTCCCTCCACATGATCATGCACACCAGGGTGTATGAAGAATGGGTGGTGGTGACGGGATAGGAGTGTGTGGCGATAGGGCCAATGGCATCTTCTGCATGGATCAGTTGGAACCCCATCCTGTGGTGCATAGAGGGATGGTGCATTCTTATCATGCATGGACAAAGCGTGGTCCTCATTGTCTAGGGCCACTCCTGAGAGATATACATTTATTAGGGAACCAATTGCAACAGGGTCCTGGTGATGATTTTAGGAGTGGCCAGAGAGTCAGCATGCATGATGAAGCTTGACGTTCCTAATTGGATGTTGAGATTTTGCCACAGGGAAGTCATCTCTTGGCAGTGGAGGTCCATTGAGGACCATATTTCCTCATGCAGAGATTGTATCAAGGAATCCATGTCTTGACACTTGGATTCCCTTGAGGCCAACGTCTCCTTATGTAGGGTTTGCCTCAACGAGCCCATTGCTTGTCGTAGGATGTCCCATTAGGCCAAAACCTCCTCATGCAGAGAGAGCCCCAAGGCAGATCTTTCCACGCTAGTGCCAACCTCTGGTGTTGAATGTCCTCCCTCCTCTCGATCCGCATCAGGCATAGTTCAGCAGTTTGTGCTGCATTGGAGTAGATTACATTTTCTGCCAGGCGATGGATGTCCCTGGCCATCTATAGCAGGACCTCGCCCCATACTTGAATGCACCAACTACTCCTCCCACACCAAGTATCCAGCAGGCACACGTCCACCATGTGTGCATTGCGTACCAAGCCAAGATAAACAAGTCTGTGCCCATTTCAGTGAGTGCACTGTCATTGTCTGTGACAACCCTCCCACTGGCATCAAACTCTGATGCAGTCATCGCTATCACAGATGACAATATTGCAGTCACAGAAGCCACCATAGATTCAGTACTCTCCACTGCCAGGCTCAGGTTCTCCTGCCTCTCCTCCTCAGACTCAGCAGCCTCGAGGAACTCAAGTAGCTCCATGGTATCTGGACTACCCAGTGTTGGTCCCTGCACCATGTCCCTCAGTATGCCTTCCACATCAGATTCAGCAGCATCATCGGAAAATATGAGTCGGCAGACCTGCTGATGATGGCCTGCAAAAGGAGGGGATTCTGACCAGACACAGCATCCTGGGATGCAGTGGGGGATGGTTGTGCCTCATCGTCTACCTCCTTCTCCCCATATGCTGCATCCTCACCTGGACAAAGTAAGACAACAACAATAATCAGAGGGCTATCTACCCAGCTGAACATTCATATGTAAATACAAATGCATACATAGGCAAAAGGGCCAACTAAACATGCATCACACATTGAAACTGGGCATTTTGTGATGCAGAATGCAGAGGTGGCTAACTCGAACATTGAATGCTCTGTCCAATCATGTCATGGCACAATAGTTCCTTCATCAAGTCATGGATTTGAGTAGCAGGTGCCCATTCATACACACAGACATTATGAGAATGGAAGATGTAACAACAGACATATGGAGTTCCATGCCTCATTGCTGAGCCATTTTCCACTTTGTCCATGCTTTCATGCAACATGTGGAAGTGTCACATTTCATCCTGCTGACAAAGCATGCATACATGATTTTGTGTTGCCAAGAACCCCATCACTCACTTTGCCATTTTGTCCAAGGCCATAATAGTAGTTATCCACACACACATGCTTTTGACCATGTATGAGGAGAACATAACACGGACATGACCAGTGTGCACTTGTATGACCACTGAACTACTGACAGTCCAAATGTGGAATGCACATTACTTAACAATTATCGTGCAGCCAACCACTGCAACTCCTGTCAAGAACATCCCCTCATGGAAGTTGTCCCTGACATTGTTGCTCATCCATGTCCACTGGCCACCACGGCCATTTAATACATTACTCTGACATCACCCACTGCTGAGTGTGAATCCATGTGAGCCAAAATGTCTGTTCACAATGCACTATCCACAAGCATTACACCGTGAGTGTTTCCAATGGCCTGTGCCTTCCAGACCATTGACACATATAGGTGTTTTTATCTGAATTATGAATTCCGTATACAGTAATGTGTGCTATAAGATCAATATCAAAGGGAAACATAGATCAAGCATCCACCTACTATGATGCACAATATATAATGGATGTTACCGTGGATGCAAATCTGTAGTGATCATGGATGGGAGAGAAGGACCCTGACCAACTATAATGTAACATTTGATAGCATATCATGTGTTGAGGGAAGCATATATATCATGCACACATGGCACAAATCTGCTCTAGCAGCATAAGTGTCTATGCCTCCCATACCAAGCACCTGCTCACTGGTGATGAGGTCACTGGCAACCTCTTTAAATGGAGGTAGCGCCTCAACATGTGGTGATCCACCTCCAGTAGCCTGAGAAGAGGACACATTGCTGCCAAGCTTGTCCTTGGTCTGCCTAGTGAAGTCAGACATCCTCTTGTGGACCTCTTCCACAGTGCAATTGCAGCCCACAGGCATTTATTTGATCTGTGACCTCCTGCATCATCCTCCACCTCTGGGTCACAGAAAAGGTACAGCCAGCCCAAGGGTACAAGTTGCCATGGTGCTTGTCTACATAATTGGTGAGTATTTGCAAGTCCTCATCAGTGAAGCACTTCTTACTTGGTGACCTCATCTACCTAATATGTGGCTATTTGTGGGGAGCTGCCTGTGGCTGCTCTGCAAGCTGGCTGCTGTTAGTCCGAGCAGGCCTTGGTGGTGCTGGGGCACCTTCAGCCTCAACTCCGTCTTTTGCAGGTAGACCCTTCTTCTGCCCTCGTTCCGTCCTTGTCCTCTCTGTAGACCACTCTTACGCATGGTGCAATGCGCTGTTGAGATGACAAAGTTCTCCTGAGCACTATGTAAGCAGCGTTTACAGCCAGGTAACACCCAAATATCGCTACATCCGTACACAACATGAATTCGATTTCTACCCCCAATTATCGCAGCCTCTGTGCATGCCAGGAAAATTACATGTAGGTGTGAGGCGCACGTGTGCACACTAATTACAATGTTACGCACATATATGCATGCTCCATGCGGCGCAGAACTTGTGTGCATAGTGCCATTCCTCTGGTTTTGAAACTGCTGCATCGTGAATCTAGTAGAGCAACCTGTGTCTTGCTGTTCTACATGCCTTGTTCCAATGTTTGCCTTCTCCAACTATAGTTTTCCCTCCAAACATCTACATCTCCTGCTGCCTGGTAGTGTGTCACTGGCTGCTGACCACTTGTACTACCTTGGAGTGCCTGGTATTCCTCCAGAGCCTGTTCTTGTGTGGGTCTCCTGTCAGACGTTGTGATCACCTCATCTGCCATATACAGACTTCCAAGTCTACTCATCACCATCACAGCTCCACAGTACAAGTACAACCAGTGGCCAGGTTCACCCTATCAGCTTCACATTTACCATGTTGCTACCTCAACCAGCACCCCCAAGGTGGCGAAGCTGAGGGCTGTCAGCTTCTCTGCTGCTGAAGTTGGCATCCTGGGTGAACAGGTCCTGGCCCATTTTAATGCCCTCTTCAGCAGAAAAGGCTTGGGATGTGTGGACATCAGAAGATTTGGATGGGCATCAAGGCTGACGTGAAAGGGGAGGGGGTTGCAGTCAGTACAGTGGAGAAGCCAAGAAGTGCTTTGGCGTCCTGAATATCCGGTGCCAGACAGAGAGGAAGTCGGCCCTTGAGGCAGCGGCTTCCGTGGAGGTGCACTCTGCAGGGCACCATCGGGTGACACCAATTCACCTCCGTATCCTGGAGATAAACCGAGCACTTCATGTCCAGGTCCTTGACCTTCAAGTCCATATCCAAGCTGCTGGTGAGTTCTCACAGGGTGAATAGTTCCACAGATGTAGAATGAACTGGATGAGTATGCATGAATTGAGTGTGTTAGTGCTTTCACTGCATGTGTGTTGCATAATTCTTAACTGGCATGCAGCCTCATGTAGACACTGAAAGGCACACATGGCACACATCTGTAAATTAAACAGGTGTAGGAGTGAGCTGTAGCAGCTTTGTGTGACAAAGGATACTCATGTGAATGCAATGTGAAATGCTTACATCAGGCACTCGGACAGGAACACATCCTAGATTGAGATTTGACACCCATGTAAGTTACATTCATGCACACCTCTTCTATGGGTTTTTCAGTTAGGGAATGATGACTGCATCAAATTCACTCAGCAGGTGAGACTGACACATGTGTGTGGATGTCTGGTCATGAAGATTTAGTGCATTTGGAAATCTGTTTAAAAATTTGTACCAGTCAGGATACTGAATGAGATGGCATACATTTATGGAATGTCATCATAACAGATTTTCATGTTGGGACATGTTGTATGCTTTCATGTTGGGCTGTCAGCAGTGCATAGCAAGATGTGGTTGGATGGCAAAGTGACTTTGATACTATGGACACATGTGGCCAGGTGCCCTTTCCATGGGCCTCCCTGCAGAATACATTTGGGTCACTACTTCATTGCTACTTCATTGCAACTGTGATTTGACAATAGTTGTTTTTATGTATATGTGGACACACACCAATGTGCTATGTTCACATGTGAATGCCTTATCATTGTGACTTGTCATTTTCTTTTCACTCGTGAGACTGGATTTATTCAGATTTCCAAGCATGGGCCTGCATGTGAGGGAGTTGCTTGTTGACTTATGATAACTTCATGTTACTGATACAATTAAATGGAGTGCACATTCATTGGCACTTATTCCCTTTTCCACAGTTGCAGTGGCTGAAGAAGAAGGTACAACTTGTGCTGTAGATCTGAATACCAGGGCCAAGGCCTCCAGACTCAATCACAGACCACATGTGTGCCCAAATTACATCCACCTCCTTGGAGGGCAATGCACATTGGGGAGCGTCACATTCTGATGGCACAGCAGCTGATGAGGAGCCCCTGGATCCCATCATTGTTGTGGATATCTCAGCAGCAGTGTGACAGGGTGGTAGTGACGTAACAACACACGGGCCCCAGGGCATTGAGTACTGATTTGAGGTTTCAGGGTGGATGGAGGAGGAGTCCATTGCAGTCCTGCTCACGGTTTCAGGTGGTGGTAGCAAGGGGGATGTGCAGATGCACACCTTCCCCTGAGACAGGAGGCTAAGCAGTCCATCATGGAGGGGTCATCCCATCCTTCTGTCCCAGGGCCATCTGCTGCCAGACTGCCCACCTTCACTGATGCCTCCACCCAGACAGATCCTGCACTTCCACCCGATGAGGCAATCCGTGATGCAGTGTTCCCCCGCAGGTGGTTGACATGAGGTGGCAGGCATCTCCCTATGATGTTGTTCATGACACTCATCACAGTCAGATGGGCCACCTCATGTCACAACTGGCACCAGTACTGCATGGCGGTGGCCTCTCTGGATAGACCACTGCAATGGCACCCCCTCTTCCTTCTACTCCTCCTCTGTGCTCCTGTCAACCTCAACCGAGGTCTCCATGTCAGCCAACACCATTGGCTTCCCGTGCCCCTGTCAAACCATTGGACAGTCTGGATGTGCCTGTATCCCTGGTGGAGGTGGAAGTCCATAAAGTTCCAGATGGTCACAGAGCCTGGCCAGAAACAAAAAGTGGTACATGCTGCAAAGGAGTAAGTGTTGGCAGTACAGGTGCAGTACTCTCCCAATGCAGAATGTCATCAAATCAGAGGGAGTACCTGTACCAGAGACACATTTCCAGGTAGCAGGAGATGTTTGTGCTCAGAAGATATATCCATGATAGAATAGCTGACAGGAGGAGGCAGCACGGTGCATACTGTCATATACACTGGAGTACAGGCAGGGGCAAGATGGGTTAGGGCCTGGCAAACTAGACACGCCTTGCAGACATCCACTATTCTCTTGCAGGCATCCACTGCTCCCATCCATCCTCTCACCCAATAGGGCTCACTTTACAACTGGCGCCTTTGATGAGCCTGATTAGTTTAGCCACACTTACTGTATACCCAACATTGGCCTTGACAGCCTTTCATTGAACCTTGCAGCACGCTCTAGTCTCTGGGCGTGGTTGGCTTTATACGCCATGCCCAAAGGCAGGTCCGTGCTTCGTGTTGCATCTGTAGCTTCAAGCAACACGCTCACCACGATCCTGCTCAGTCCAGCCCCCGAGTGAGAAATCTTGAAGAACTTCAGCTTACCTCAATTCCGCCTTCTGCTTTGGTACAGCCACACGCACACACGCTCCTGGAACTCTGCACCTAAGAAGAAAGGAAAGACAAAGCATTTGAGTGCTTGTGGCTTGATCCTTATCCTGGCTCGCCCTCGCAAGCACGTTCGCAAGTGGCAGCATAACTTCCCCGAACTCTTTGGTGAACCGGGGCAGCATGGTGAGTCTTTGCGTACTTCCCTTCCTCAGCGAACACTTTCAAGATACCTGTGGAAAGAGGACAAGGGTTAGTTTTACTCACCATCTGCAACACAGTTCTCCCACGTGCGCCCAGCATATGGAACTCGCCATAACCCAAGGCTACACCACAGCCGTTCAGCGCTGCTTCAAATACTTACCTTCAGATACATACCTACGAACTGAAAACAACACTGGATCCAGTGAAGAAACTGGATCCCCGAACTTACCAGCAACAGCATGACTCAAATCCTGCCGGGTGAAGGAACTCAGTGGAGCTGAACAACACAGATACTAGACCCAGGACCAATAGGAGCAACTGGTCCGTGGGCTCCAGAGACATAGCGCCCCTGCCTTGTTCAGGATGGAGAGTTCACCCAATTAATCCCCAAGGTGAACACCCTTACCCAACAACAGCACACTACAAGGGGGTGAAGGGGGCTCAGGGTCCAGATCTTGACAATCTAAGCATCTTCAACTTTCCATTGGCAGGTAGCTTTATGGACCAACTCTTGGGATCCTCAATAAGCAGGGAAGAGGTCCCGAGGAAGCAGGGAAAGGTCCTGAAGGCTTCATCGCTTCCGCAAAGACCCAGGTGAGTGTGACACATACATGGTTCAAGTAAAGCAGGAAGCAAGACACCGGGTATAAGCTTTGGTGTCTTCCCAGGTAGAATTCCTGAGGTAGCATGATGAGGAGAGGCAGCAAGCACATGAGGTAGCAATTGCCAGAGTCAGGGCCGAGTCTGCAGAGAGGTTGGCGTGGGCCATTCTGGAGGAGTCTTGCTGGGCATTGGCGAATATTGAGTCAAGGATGAGGAAATCCCTGCAAGCCCTCCAGGAAACAACAGAGGTCACCTGCAGGAGGTGGATGCTGAGGGGGAATCACCTTAGCGCAAGCATTGTCCAAGATTTTTAGTTGATTAGCACCCTGACTCCTGTACATAGTTCGGTAGTAGGTTTTCTTTTATTCTAATTATTTATTCGCATACAACTTTTTTTTCCTTCCATATTTTTACTTTGTTTATCATCAATACATAAATATTACATTATTCAATGCAACGGTTTGCAGTCTCTTTGTGCCATATTCAGCATGTTTTGGCTTGCTGTTGTTTGTGTGCTTTTGTGGTTCTTTGATCACGTGCACATTTTGTTTTCACATGATCTCCAAATGAGTGTATAATATGGCAGTCATGTGGTTTAAGGGCAGACTCTGTGACTCATAATAGTAATGGCCAATTCGCTGGGGCACATGTGTGCATGTTGCTGGTGTGATTGATGTTTAGTTTGATGCCTTCATGTCCAATGTACTTATGTGGACTATGGTCAATGTAGGGTGTGACATGTTTAGAGTTGCAGGAGTTTCATGTGTTTAGGCAACACATCTGTTGCTGAGCAACTTCCATGCTTGGCATACAGGCATGGTGTTCATTTGTGTGCATGCTGTGTATGGGTGTGTCAACCATGTATACTGTGGTTGGCATAGCCCTTCCATTGTAAATGTTTGCATGAGTGTTGATGGTGGGGGTTATTTGGGGTAGGCATGGTGGAATTACTTGGACTGGCATGTCCATGTGGACATGTGTTTTGCAAGTACAGAAGGGAGCATCATAAGGGTGTATACAGCAAGCTACGGTTGACATTTTTGGTGCAGGCGGATTACATGTGTGCTATCAGTGTATCTGTTATGGTAGAATATGATTTGTATTGTGTGTCTACTCATGGCAATGTGTTTTTACCTTTGGTGATGGGGCATTTTTCTGAAGATGTTTGGGTATCTTGTTGAGAATGTGTACACAACTGTTTGGGTGTCCAGCCAGATGTTCTCCAGTGCAGGGACATTTGAGGAGTCTGGAGACAGCTCATTCACTTTCACTTCTCCAGATTTCTTATTCTTCTATGTAGTGTTCCTTTATGCTGGCCCAGATGTTGTGATGGCCCTTGGCACTTGCTTGTCCATGCGGATATGCTCACACTTCCACAACTGATATGGCTTATTGTCTTTGTGGATGATAAGAATTTATTTTGGATCCCTTTGATTCAGTGGGCTCAACACCTCACATGAGGAATGTGTCACCTGAAGGGCAAATGACCCAGCTATAGCAGCAGGAAGCATGTATTTGGCTGTTGTTGTATAGCTGAGTGTTATCCAAGGGGAAGCCATGGAAGAGGTGACTGTCCTGGAACCAGCCGCATGCTTCCAAGTGATCATGTTGGAGGAGGATATCTGGCAGGTGTAGTTTATGGAAGACACAAGCCAGAAGAGTTGAGGAAGGTAAATCATCATCCCTGAACCTGGCTGTGGGTATTGAAGGTGCATAGCTGGCAAGTGTGCTTGCACTTACAATCATTGTGGGGCTGACACTGCCATTGTAATGAGCAAGGCCTGCAAGCCTGTTCAGCAGTTTATTGGGTCTGTGAGTGGGTGTCAGTATCCATTTCTGCTGGTATGTGACTGTGCCCTTTGCACAACGTATCATGAGTGTCAGCCAGCAAACAGTTCTGTGTGTTCAGCAGGCAACATGATTAGTACATCAGTGGGAGTCCAATCGTTGTATTCCAAGGATTATGTAGGGGACATCCAATGAGCTGTTGGCTAGAGATTGTTGCAGCCAAATTACATATTTGTGGGTGAGGACTATTAAGGTGGGCTTTGACTTCATCATGGATTTCTTGTGCAAAGTTGCTTAAATAGCAATATCCTTTACATGCATTACTAGTGCAATTTTGTATTAGTCCTAATCCCTCAACCTGATACTAAAAATGCATTGAAAGGATGTTTTTTTGCAGTATGTCAATCTTATCCTGCTGGTCAACTATACTGTCAGCGTACTGCCATGCTCTTTATATTGTATTGACAAATATGAGACAAGACCAAAAACCTGTGTCCAATTTATTTTTAAAAATAACACAAATCTGCTAAATCGGATCCTCTGCCCCTCGAATAAAATCTTGTGCTCTCCATTTTTTTGCGCTACACTTTTCTACCCGTTGCATTTATCATTCTGAAAAGTAATTAGCATTGTGCTGCCTACCGCAAACCTAGTAATTGTGTTACCAGCCCTGCGCACCTGCCATATTTTCCGCTGAATAGACCCCAGTGTCAATAAAGCACAGCCTACCACTCTTGGCCTTCTTGGCTATTCCCCAGATTTATAAATAATAAACGCGGGTGCTAAAGATCTCCATTGTGTTCCAATCACTGGATAAAATGAAGTTCCTCTTAGTTTAATAATGAGCAGCCTCTGTTGCACTTCTGTGGAATTTTGCCATATCTTATTACACAGAGTCCTAATTATAGGGTTAGCACGTGCACAGTAAGGATGCATTTCTGCTAAAGAGAATTTCAGAAGTGTTCACTCAGGAATAACGGAGGTGGTGTCTAAAACACATCTCTTTCAAGCACCATCGTTCCTGTTAAAAGATGTGTTTCGATGAAAGACATTTTTATTTCACTATATCAGATATTGTTTGACTGCACACACAAATAATACTGTCGAACGAGGTATTGTCCTTCATACACCGCCATATACTTTTAGGTGCAACTGTTAAAGCAGGAACTCGAGAACCCGAGAAGCAGTCTGTCTTGTGTTCATACTGGCTGTAAAATGTCACTTATGTATAGTGCAGTATGTTCAGAAAGGCCCTAATGAAGCAGTAAGCATTTATTGAACTTCACTTATTTTAACTGCAGCTGGTAAAACGTTTCCTTTATTGTCTAGCCCCAGAGGACAATGGTGAAACCACAACTTCCACGAATGTAAATCCCAGCCTCTGCTAATTCTGATGACAATGGGCCCTTTTCTTTATGAGGTGCATAATGAGCCGGACCACGGCATAGCCAAAAGCCATGACAAGCTCCAAGCATGCCCAAGCGGCTACCCCTGTCGTCTGTAGCCAGAGTTTAAGCATACACTGCCTCTGGCCATCGTGCATGAAGGAGAAACGCTGTCAAGGAAACACATTTCTATCTGCTTTTCGTTCAGTTTACTTCACGGCTTCTTCCTTTATACGCTGTACCATGAAAAGGAGAACTTAGTATATCATTAAGGTAAACCGTTTATTTCCATTAAAAAAAATAATAACATTAAGCCTAATTTCACCGATAGAATAAAAACTGAATACATTCTTTGGCCGGGCTATGTTTGAACATTAATCATATTTGCAGACAATTTGAAATGTGCAAATATTTCATGTTTGCGCTCTAACAATACAAGGGGAGTACATGGCTATTCAACAAAGTACTTCATAAAGTGATTTTGAAGCCGTATAATAGTGACATTCCAACCAAGCAAATAGCTATTTGAAGACACGTACAATAATTAATAAAAAGTCAAGTTCGGAATCATGAAAATATTGGGACTGCTGACACAGCATAGTAGCACTCATAATAGAGAAAGTAAACTGCTTGACGTATTTATATAATTGCTTGGATATTGCATACACGTGCAAATACACCCATGTTATTTGACTGAACAACGTTCGGAGCAGTTCCAAAAAATCTATACACGCCAATGAAACACGCATGCTTAAAGAATCTCATGTGGTAACAGTGGCAGAGACTACATGGACCAGTACATTATGCATCCTACACCGCGAATGCCAATGAAAAGAGGTCAGTGGCACCCGAAGAGACAAATGACACATTGTTGCTAAGAATAATCAATACACTTTTCTGAATGGTGGCAGGCATTAGGCCAAGCACGAGGAGTTCATTCAGGTCATCCCCCCACTAGCGCCCAGCCACACATTAAGGCTACTTGGAGGTAACTGAAGAAGTGAATACAGACATGCATTAACACTGCCATGGGCAGTCAGAGACTGGGCAAGATTCTCAAAAACGAACGCAAATGTAAAAAGCGCATTGGAAGCGCCTTTTTCGCTCGTTAGTTTTTAGAAATTCGCAGGTCACCATATTCTCAAAGGTGAACTGCGCATTTCTTGAGGGCTGTGCGACAGTGCAAAAGAAGTGCTGGCCAGCCACCCGGTAGACATTAGTTTCGGAATGTAGTGACAGCCCCTGTGAAGGCTCGTCACTGTGAAATGTAAAGCAAAATAAAATGTTAAACTGCGCCTGTCACACAACGACAAATGTTTCACATATCACTATGCACCTCTTCTTTACAGGCACAGGGGAATATGCCTCATTTCGGCACGTTTCAAAGCACCTCACATCTGCAGATTCGGGATGTGCATTGAAATGTTCAGACATGCACCCTTATATGTGCAAATGTGCAAGGGGGATGGGAAAGGGTATCTAAATGTTCACCTAAATCAAGCACACATTCAGATCTCCTTTGAGAATGGGATGCAACCATTGTTGGCGTAAGTGATGAGATGATCTCTCACATCTCAGAAAAAAAGCATAACTTTTTATCAAAATCAAGTGATGTGCCTAAGCAAACGTTTTATTCACATAAAATACACTCAGACACCTGTGAAAAAATACTTTTGCTCTGCTGAAGTATAAGATGGGTAGTGGTTAGAATGGCCTACTAAGTGGAAGAACAGAAGGGCAAGGATCCCACCAACCCCAAAAGACCCGCAGACATATGAAAACTAAGCAGAGAAATGGTTTGGAGGTATACAACAGAAATGTAAAAAAATATACATTTTAATCACAGAAAGAAATCCAAAATCACAATATTTCAAAGCAGCAACATTTCAAAACAGCAGAACAGTACAAATTAAGCAGAGGGAGAAAACACACTATTGTTCACAACAGTTAATTCAGACAGAGGTACACACTAATCTAAAGATCATGTGACTAAGGGCCAGATTTCCAATCCGAAGTGACTGACTGCCAACGTGAAAATACTCCAACATTCCTAATTAAAATTAAGACAAGACCTATACTAATGGAAAAACTAAAGCACATATAAAATTAATCTATACAATTGACACACAACAAAGACCATAATTAAATGATTCATAAATGACTCTGCATGGAGAAAACGAATACACTAGACTCATGCTTCCAACTGCTGTCCAAGAATGAGGACCAACTGGTTTCGACGTAAAACATAGTTTTTACATGTCTTCTTCAGGATAACTACATTTCAAAAACATAATAACAAGTTTATCAAAATGAGAATTAATACATGTACTGAAAAGTTGTATATCTTATTCATTGACATACTCACAATTGGATAGGTCCCAGAAATTAATAATACAAAAATGCAATAATGTTCACCTCTCTGAAAAAATAAAATAAAACTCATCCTGATTGCCACCACACATGGAACACCCACACTGGATGACAATGCCAAAACATCCATTGATGACAAAACGAACTGAAAGGCAAACCAAATGTATATAGTTTATCCCTAAAGAAAATGCATGACTAAATCGCCTATGACATCAGCCACACTGTGACTCTTTGTAAAAAAGATATAAAATTACCTCAACAACTGCTCCACGAAGCTTGAATAAGGGAAATAATAATGCTGTGCCTCTTGTTCACCTGTAACCAAAAGGTGACACAGAATCGAAAATGATGACGATGGTAAGCATATGTCGGTTTAAAACAACACCCGATGTGGAAAGCGCAGAGCCTTACCAAAAACAGCTGCACATTCCGCTCGCGGTATAAAGCATTCCTGGCACAAAGCGTATACTCAACCCCTTGCAAAAGGTTGGTTGCCTGAATGGCACCACCGGGAATAGTGAGCATATTATGGAAAAACACAATTTATAAAGATAAAGAAAGGACTAGACACCATGCAAGGTACAAGACTAAAACAGCGAGTGTGGTGGTCTTCTTAGAATGGTCCGTAGCATGATAATAAACCATGCAAATCACAATTCCTGCAACGAGTTCAGGCCTTCCTTGTCCAATGATTTTAAGATTAAAAATCCATAATTGCTCTTTGTACGCCAATGTATTTGTTACGGCTTGAGTATTGGCTGCAAAAACAATTTTCAGTGCAGAACCAAGAAATTCCATCCAGTGTACACCCCATCTCCATGAAATGTAAGGGAAGAGGAGCATTTGAGCTTCTTGTTCTTATTTTAGAACAATGCTCATGTATGCTCAAGTGTAGTGCGTTCTATGTTTTTCCAATATCGATTTTTTTCACAAGGGCAGCAAATTGCATAAATCACATCCCATGTTTCGCATGTAGGGAATGTGCGCAATGTCCATATTTTTCCTTCACTATCAAACGAGTTTAGCTTTCATGAAAATGTGCATGCCACACATGAAGTACATGGAAAATGCCCAACTACAGGCGTATGGAACAAATTCGCCATCCTAGCTGTGAGTTCTTTCATCCTCAGGCTTTGAGCAATTTGTTTTCTAGACTTTTAACATTCTGAAAGGCAACCAAAGGTCTAACAAATGATTGGTTGTAATATTGTAAAATAGCAAAATGTCTTACTATCATGTCATGAATGGCATTGCTAAATTGGCAAAACATTCTAAATTGGCAAAACATGGTGACACATGTTCAATGCTTGGATGGCATGTGAGAATTATCTATAGATAAAAGCAATTCTCTATTACTGAAACTTGCCTGCTTCCTTTTTTTAACTAACCTCCTAGGATACCCATGTGATAAAAGCCTTTGTTGAAGGATGTCAGCTTGTATGTTAAATTTAGCAATGGCCATTCAATTCCTCCTTACACACAAAAACATGGGAAATTGTGAACCAAGACCTTAGGATGTTGACTCATGTAGAACAATGTCCTATTCCGTGTACTGGGCTTACGGAATTAATCTGCCTCCAACTTCCCATCAGTTTGGAAGATCTTCAAATGCAGAAAGGCTATATTTTACAGATGATTTTCACAAGTGAAACATAAGTTCGGATCCAACGTATTCATCCAATTGACAAATTGTAGCAGCTTCTCCTCAGTATCATTTCAAATGATGACTATGTCATCTATATAACTCTTATAGGGGGATATGGAGGCATGAAAAGGATTATTGGTACCCAGAATGTGTGTCTTCTCAAAAGAAGCCATAAACAAAATTGCCAGGTTAGGGACGCACAAGTGCAGCCCAAGGCAGTGGCTTTTCATTGTTGATAAAAATCATTTTTGAACATGAAAAAACTCTTTGTAAGTATTAAAGTAGCACATTCCTTTACAAAATTCAGTGGGCACATTATGAGGAATTGGGAGGTTGTTAAGCACTTGCTCCAAAATCAGTAATGCTCTATCTTGCAAGATATTAGTCTAGAGAGCTTTGATATCCATAATCACAAGAGATTGTTGTTCTGGATTTGTTATCTATTTAATTTATTTATTGAGCATTTGTATGGCGCCTATATATCAGAAAGTGATTCCAGGCGCCACAAGACAAGGGGGGTTACGGGGTACAGAGAAAAAAATAACAGTAACGGTTCTACTATGCCTTGTGGCATAGGAACGTGATTAAATGGAAGGCCCTCAACAAGATTAAAACCATCCCTAGTATTTGTGAGATAAGTAGTTGTCTCTAAAGATAGTGGTTTAATGAAAACGTCTGCATATTTTGAAATTGGTTCAAAGATAGTACCGCAATTCTAGACAGTAGGATGCCCCGGAGGATTGCTCACATCCTTGTGAATTTTAGGAAGGATGAAAAATAACAGAATTCTTTCATCTGATTTTAAATTTTTTTTATTTATTGTTTTTTTTGATGCAAGCACCTTCACAACCAAATAAACACATATAAATCAATTACATTGCGTCAATAAAATAGTTAAACTTCCAAAAATCATAAATTATAAATAAAATACAGTTCCCATAATTTAAATTTCATATTCACAGTGATACAAAACTTCACATTTTACTGTTCACAATTGTGTTCAAGCACATCTTACCCCTCCACTTGAAACAAGCTTTCAAGATACCTCCATTCTCAAACTGTCAATTCTCAAAGCGTATTTCTTTGTCACTTGCAATATTTACATCATTAAACTCTGCTACATAATCGCCTATATAACACATGTCTTCCCGATGAACACCGGGACTGTGAACAGGGCAAATAGCGATATCCCAGTGATACCCATTACACAAAGTATTCAATGAGATATCACAGTTTTAGCTAACAAGGTCGCCAGAATCCAAGTTTAAACAACTTTACCCATACACCAAGATTATTTTTGACAATTTTCAAAAAATGAAATAGAGCTAGCAAAGTGTTTCTATACCCCCACATAGATTGGCGCCAGAGCGTATCAGATGAATATAACATGTCTTTGTTGAAAAATGGCCCCAGGTGTTTAAGTCTACACTGGGCAAAGAAGACACAAGTGATGGTCAAGTGCTTCAAAGTTTTGGCTTTAATGTCAGAATACAAAATCTGCACCTAATATCATTAGATAACTTGGTATTTTTTCTCCAATTTTTCATCCCTACATTAGTTGCGAAAAGATTTTGTCTAAATCGCTTGAAAATTGTCCGGACTTTATCAGATGGCACCTGTATGATATAAGGAAGATGAGATTTTTGATTATGTCTAAACTTTGCATATTCCACATACGAACTATAGGTGCCGATCAAATCGGAGGTCGTAGCCCAATCCTATTGTTATAGTTTTTTTTTACAATCTGTGGGCATGTTACCAAGTCACCCGGGTGCATGGCTATCACATTCAATGACAATTTCAGTTGGTTATAGAAATGTGTCAAAGATTTCGGGTTACCATTTGCGATAATTGCTGCTAAGTCCTCATATAGCG
The DNA here is from genome assembly GCF_040938575.1 of Ambystoma mexicanum. Taxonomy (NCBI): domain Eukaryota; kingdom Metazoa; phylum Chordata; class Amphibia; order Caudata; family Ambystomatidae; genus Ambystoma; species Ambystoma mexicanum. The sequence goes on from NC_090929.1 coordinate 1,351,630,247, forward strand.
AATTCCGAGGAGGTTGTAAAATTTTTGCCAAATTCATCAGCCTTCTCCAAACAAGCCTTGCGGCCAGCGAAGACAGGCCGAGTTCATGGATAATTATCGCATTAGGCAAACTGTTAGGTAGATGTAACACCTTTTTCCAAATAGTACCTTGGATGGAATTAAGAACAGGTCCAATTGATAAAATACATATGTCAAGCCCATATAGAATTATTGCCTCCACCTTAAGCAGGTATAACTCAATGATGGGTAATAATGAGAACCTACACAACTTATGTCGAATGACCTTCATCTGTGCAATCAAAGGTAGAATCCTAATAGTGATTGCAGTTTGCCATTTCAAGATGAAGTTCGAGTTTGTCAGATTATAAACTAGGTTATCATACCCAGTGATTGCTGGATGGGGACATTATCTAGGACCCATTTGTAGGAAATGGTTTTTCTCTTATTTGTAAATACCAAGATGTTTGATTTGGCAGGATTCGGAATAAGGTTGTGTTTGTCACAAAACTCTGCAAAATAATGTCATTTTTTTTTGTAGTCCAAACGGCGTACGGCAAAATCACATCATCAGAAAAGGTGAGCCAGCTGACTCGCAAAGCACCAAGCTTGACTGGAAATTCATCAGCATTTGTGCAGAGTTTGTCAATATCAGCAAGGTATAAATTAAACAATATGGTGGCCAAATTACACCCTTGTTTGACCCCTATGTGCGTGGAAATTGGGTCAGTTAATAGCTCAGAGTGATCAATTCTCACTCTAGTTTGTCTTATGGTCCAATGAAGCGATCATTGCAATAATATGAGCAGGGATTTGGAAGCTTTGCATTTTTTGCCACCAGAGCCCTCTGATGACACTGTCAAAAGCACTAGATAAATCAAGCAGTGCCATGAAAATGGGACCGTTTTTTGATTGGTGGGCAGAAGTCAGCAGATGTACCGGTATTGTGGCATTTAACTGCATGCCCATTGCCTTCCTGAAACCTGTTTGGAAGCGTGAAAGGATTTGCTAAGAAGAAATTACCTGGTTTAGATATTTAAGAACCAAGGATGCAAAAACATTTTCTGCCACATCCAATAAGGCTATAGGTCGGAAGTTTACCGGATTCACAATTTGTCCCTTTTTGTGAAGGGGAATAATTATCACTGTTGCCCACGAAGCTGGAAGTGTCTTGTGGTAAAAAATCTGGTCAAAGTGGCGCTTCAGATATCCAGCCCAAAATTTCGGATCATCCTTTAGAACATAGGGCGGAATGCCGTCCAGTCCTGCTGCTTTGGAGAATTTCAGATTCTTGACAACTTCCCCCCCAGTTTTAACCGTGCCCCATATCCACCAGCGTGCCCATCGATCAATAAGCACCCCTCGCTATAAATGTTCAAATTAATTCTCACAAAACTCTGTCAATAAGCTTAAGGTCATATCGCTCCAATTCTGTCTAATCAGTACTGCAGCCAATTTCAAATGGCTACAAATCATGAAATGGGATATGCTGTAAATAACTAATAATGTGGAGCATGGCCTTAACTTCATCAACGAGGAGTTGTGGGCCATTCGGTTAATGGCACTGCAAAACCTTTATATGATGGACCTCCTCACAGCCATAGAGGGGGGCTTTTGCAAGAAAATAGGGATCTCCTATTGCGCAGAAACCCCACCCAATGGCTCCAACATCGGTCCCTGACCCATGCCATTGGGGCCTGGTACAAATTGAGTGTTGGCATGGAGAAGGGAGCATGGTGGGGAGAGTAAGATGGGCTGGATTTGTTGTTTTATGAGCTCCTTCCTGGTTGGGCCTAGCCATAAACGTGCTATTTCCTATCGTTGTCATTTTACTTGTAGTATTTTGCTCCTGTAAGCTTGTCTCACAAGGCTGCTCCAAGACATTACCCAAAGGAGCAATGATGATATCCCGGACCCTCACAACAGGTAAGGCTACTCCCCTCTTAATGCAAGTACTCACACAGACAGAGAAATGGAATGGTGATAAAGAGCACAAGGTGATAAGGATAGAAGAGCAAGTTGGTCCCCTGGGGACACTTTCTTACCCCTCACTTGACCGAGAGAACTATGTAGAACACTCGGTTGATCTTGCAGGTAATGGGGGATGCTGCTCTATGACATGTATCCCAGAAGAATATGCCCGGAGTAGAGAAAGCTTATGTAATGTATGTAAGGTGTGGGTTCCCAAGGATGATTGCTATTGGGAGAGGGAAGTGAGATTGGTTAATGAGTTAAGGGGGGAGTGTTGGGACGCAAGTGCAATGTCCCAAACGTGGGCAAAGGTTTAGGATGTGTCAATTGTATTAGCAACGAGAGCTGGTAATTTAGTGTCAGTATTTTGCTGTTTGGTTTGACAGCTCTGAACATGTGTTATTTGCAATTAGCTTGGACACACTTTAGAGAGCAGTGTTAGGAAAGATTTTAATTTCAGTGAAAAATCCTCCTGAACCGTGTCAACCCCAGTACTTTTTGCTGGAATTTGTGATTATTTTTCTCGTTTGTAGGTGAGTGGCAATCTTTTTCCACTCTCACCTAATCTTTTACTCTTTTTATGGGTGACCTCTGTATGTCTCTCCATAGTGTATGATTGGAGTTATAGTTTCCTATAACCTTTGGGCTTAGGCTGGGTTTCCCCTTTGGGCTTCCCTTGTTAAATTATCTTATTATATCTTGGGTAAACTACTGTTCCCAAAATGTCAAGTGGGATTCTCATCCCCTTGACATTTTATATAGTAAACCAGCACACCCCACCTTATGTGGAGTGCTGGGGGGATACAATGTAACCCTTTGCCTACTTACCTGGTAACTTTTATGTTAAAATTACAAGTTAATTTGAATGGCTGTTGGCAGTGTAACTACTTTTCTGACTTTTAGTCATCATAACTTGCAGGCTGCTAGAATGGTGGGCTCCTTCTTTTTTTCCATTTCTCATTTGCTTGATGTTTCTGAGGTCTTCATCTGCCATTCTAGGTGGGAACAACCTCGGTTTAATTTCTATCTATGGTGGGAATCCTTTGTATTGCCTGCCAAGGCTCCAGAGTATCTGAGAAGGCAGGGAGGGGTCCAAAACTCTGCAGCTTTTTGTCTTTCACCTTGCCTGAAAGGAGCCAGTTCCCACTGGAGGGCTGATTGGACAGACAGTCCGCCCCTTTCTGTAAATTGCAGGGAGAATTTGCAGAAGTTGTGCTGTATATCCTGATAAATATTCTGACCTGCAAGCTCCAGCGACCAGAGAGCCTGCTGTGTAACCGGAGCCTGGTGCAATCCTTCCTTCCAGTCAAGCTGGTGGGTCCAAAAGTGATGATTCCTACTCAGAGCCTGGTGAGACCAACTAGATTCAAGAATACATGCAAATTTAGCCATCCCTCGACATGCTGTGTCCTTCCTGGGCTGTAAAACTACAATACCAGGGGAACTCAAGCCTGTGTGTGGTGCATGGTCCTCTGAAGTCCAAATCCTCTGAAACTTTGGTGGACTCTTGCTGGACCTCCAATCTTGGAAGTCCCCTCACCAGAGTCCAGGACTGAGAGAGTCAAGAGAATAGGACATGCAATATTCATTCTTCAACTGGCTCCTGTAAAATGGTGCCAAATCCACAGAGCCGCAGAATTTGAGAAGAATCCTTTGCTGAAAGCCTCCCCTGACAGATTTTGCTGTAAGTTCCCATCCAGTGTCCGTTTCTTTTGTCTCCATACCAAGAATCCAGGGACCGGTTCCTGTTCTGCTCTCTCCACAAGGCACCCACCCAGAATATCTTCTTTTCTTATAAGGTACTGTTTTTCCTATACCATTCACCTAGCCTTAATGCTGAAATGTATATAGGGAGCTTTCTGTAAAGTCCATGAGCACTTCTAAATAACTCTAAAGCTAATACTTACTTGTTGAAGAAGCTATCCTCTGGAACTTTGACCTTCCTGCATCTGAACCCTATCCTGACCTGCCTACCGCTGGCTGATAGACCACTAGGGTCCCTCTTCTGCCTCTTTGAAACCTTGTGCTATAGAATAGGGAAGGACTACAAAAGATAAGGCTTTAATCTTGAAAACTATAACAAGTGTAAAAGTACTTACCTATAAATGAGTTAGTGTTGTAACTGTATTTCTGAAATAAGTTGCACAGTGTCTAAAAGTTGATCCTTACCTTTGAGTTGCATTCTGCCCCTCCAAAAAGTATACACATTGGTTTACTTACTTGGAATACTGTCCCACTCTTCTTAGAAGTAATAGTATTGGTACTATTTTATCATTCTTAACTCAATGAGTGTAAAAACCTCCCAGTAGGTTTTACCTACATTTGATAACTGTGTGTTCTTCTTAAAGTGTACCACTGGGTTTTGCTTTCCTTGATATACTTTATACAGATCTAAAACAGTCTTAGAGTTAATACGTGTCTTTGAGTTGCTTATAGCACCTCTTAAACGTATATGAGGTTCCTTACTTACCTTGAAATACATTGGGCCTCATTACGGGTCGGGCGGTCTGGAAATAACAGTGGTGGTAAACCAGCCGCCACTGTTAATTCCGGACCGCCCGATCTCGAGTCCTGCAGGTGGGGGGTGGCGTTCCCGCCAGGTCTGACCTGGCGGGTTTAACACCGCCTGTCTGCAGGTGGACGTGGAAAAAGCAGCACTATCACGAGATGGTGTTTCCACTTCCCCATATGGGACTCAGTGGGAACGGGGATTTACGGAATTCCGCCTCCGGAATCCCCGGGACACCGGGGTCATGATGCCCCGGTAATTCCGGGAATCACGGAGGCAGAATGGTAATACGAGTCCGGCGGTAACTGAGCCGGAAAAACCGGCAGGTTATCGCCGGACTCGTAATGAGGCCCATTGTGTCTTTCTTAAAGTGTAACGCTGGGTTGTGCTTTCCCTGAATTGCTATTAGTGCTCTTCTAAAATTGTTTCACAAAGTTCTTACTTGTCTTTGAGTTCCTTGTAGCCCCTCTGAAAAGTATTATAGGTTACTTACTGACCTTGAATAGCTGCTGCTCTTCTAAAACTGTAATGTTGCTGAGTTAATTCAAATAGGTGTTCTTACATGCCTGACTGAAGTCACTCTGTGTGTGGTTAGAAGAGTACATGATAAATTACTCACTTGTTGGGTTGTGCTTTCCGTGAATTGCTCCTGGGCACTTCTAAAGTACTTTCACTGTGTGTATACACACCCTTGAGTAGCTTTAGACATCTATGTAGTATACAAGTTGATTTACTCCCTCTGAACTGTGTTTTAAAAAGTAACATTGGTGTGTTAATCTATCCATTCTTGATAGAAGAAAGTTATACATGTTGCAAGATATACTTGTAACAGTATTGGTCTAATTAAGTGTGTTTAAACTGAATAACACTATATATTGGGACAAATAGGGCTTACTACCCTTGATTTACTGAATGTAATCTAAAAGTATTCCTAACCTGGTTGTGCTCCCAGGAATAGCTGAATGTCATTCTGAATGTGTTATATGTTTGACCCACCTTGCTATTCTTAATAAGGTTACACTTTGGTTTGTATACCATAAGTATTGAGTTGGTTTTTATAATTGTGTTTCTATGATATGTTATAGTATATACTTAAGCCAAGGATTATCTTTGCCTACTTGCATTTAAATAAACCCTTTATTTTTAATATACATTGGTCCTCATTATGAGTATGCCGGTCCAAAAATAAGGTAGCTGGTTGCAACGTACCGGCACCCTTTCTGGGACTGCCATACTCGGACTCTGTGTATGGGCGCCGGTATGCCCGGCAAGTCTGACCTGCCGGGTGCAATGGCCTCAGATGGCAGAGTTTTCACAGAAGCACCGGCAGTATTAACAACTTCCCAAATCGGGGCTTCCCGAATCCGCCGCTTCATATCCTGGGCCTCCAAGACTTGTAATGTCCCGGTGGCACTGGGATATCAGGTGGCAGATTCGGTGTAACGTGGATGGTGGCAACCCACCGGTAGCACTGACGGGTTACCGCCGTCCTCATAATGAGGCCCAAAGTGTTTCAATGTTTCTTTGGACCATATATATGCTACAATTTCTTTATACCAAACTACAGTCCTCTCTCCCTCCCAAGATAAGCCTGGCTGCACTGTCTATGCTACCAAATGTTCTCAGGTGGTACAGCCTTATACTAAGAGTGGAGCTTTGTAATGCCTCAGATATGGTTTTACAAAGCCCTTAGTTGGACTTTAGAAAAACTGTCCCTAACAACCCTAACAGAGCATTACACAATGAAAGAATGAGCAACAATGTAATCAAGTTGTTTATTATATTTACAGATTCAAACCAGGGTGTTGTTTGAAAGTTGTATAGCTGGTTGTAGTGATTTATGCTGTGCTTTGGTTGTATTAAAGATATGTCGTTTTATTCTATATCCAGCACAGCTTTTTGTAGCTTGTAAAAAGGTAGTTAAAATGTCCAGCAGCAAGATAGGGTCAATGTTGTTTTTTAGTAACATGAGGGTGTTGTGCCACAGTAGCAAGAGTTCTACTATGTTGAATTAGGCCCTGTTAGAAATTGCAGCTTCTTGTAGTTACAGAATTAGGCAGCCCGTTGGAGCTTTTGCTCTGTCCATTTAATTGGAATGTATTCATCTTTCACCCATAGTGAATGATCAGACAGCCAATGTTAGGGAAGAAGCGAGACTCGCAGCACAGATATCAGTTAATTGTGCTAGACCGATCAGCTCATATAACCTGAGCACTGATAATGGTTTCTGACAATTAGATTATTGTTGCAGTTGTGAAGGACAAATCTTGTGAGAACAGGGTCTGGTGTAGGGCACTGCCAACATGTTGTATCTAGGTAGTGGCCCCTTTTAAAGGTGGTCAGACCATTTGAACTAAACATGTTTGATTAAATAGAGCAAATAAATATGAGAAATGTATCCCCAAGAGCAGTGTCTTGACTGCATTTTTATAAAGCACCTGGTTCCCAAGAAAAAGATAGCGTAGAAGGCAGGCCAGGGATGCAACATGTTCTAAGATGGGAGCCGCAAGATGTGATGTCATAAAAGCCATTCAGGAGTGCCAAATTGTCTGGTCTCATAAGGAAGCCATTGCATTACCAGGAGGGGTTGGCTTCATTGTTCTCATTTGCTCCCTGATGGGGTCCTCTTGAGGTATGCACATCACGAGTTGGCTAAAGTTGTCTTGACCAATAAGAGGAGTACATTATTGCAACAATGTACCTGAATATAATGGACCAATCACATCACAGTGTTTTCTGCTGACTGTAAAATTAGGTTATCTTGTAAGGGGTTTGTAGTGTATTGTGTGTAGCAGTATTTTCTTAACGCCAAAAATAAAGTAATTCAGCAATAATCACTCCTTGCATTCAGATTGGGTTTGGTATTATAGTAATATAGTGGATATGCATTATTTCAGTACACAGATATATTTAGTTGGTATACATTTTGTTGGTGGTATTTTTGGTGAGCATAATTCCTTTGTTTTATTTGTGGCCCCAATATCCAGAACCCCCTTTCTCCTTACTTAATCAGTTTGTGTGATCAATAGAGAGACCTCAGGCCTACATCTTATGGATACCACAATTTTCACATACAGTATTCACAACCCCTGTGGTATTATCACTAATTTATTTACATCAGTGAAACTATTTCCAGAGGCCTCTCTTTCTGCTGACTCATATACGTCCAGCAAACTATATCATTATGTTCCACTCAGAAATCACACACACATATATACATTGAGTGGAACCACGCACACAGCTATTTATAATTGCTCATAACATTACTTTATCTGCATAGAAACTTGGCGCTTGAAGTATCATTCCCTCTATGGCATAATATTTTTTTAGACACCAAATGAAACAGAAACAAAAAATACTCTTAGGCAGACTGTGTGTTATCACAATTTCATTACCATTCGTGAGACAATCCTCTCTGAAATAAAAACGTGAGAAAGACAAGATGCAAGAACACTACGAATTTCATTTCATATTTGCACAAGAGAGAGAAAAATTACATCGTTTGTTTTGCCTTCAGCTGGCAACATTAAAATGTGTCATTTAAACACAGTGAAAAGCTATCGCTATGCTGCCTGTCTAAAATAGGTCTCATGCACATACCGCACCCTCACTTTTATACAAGATAATTACCAGCAAATTGTAGCCGTTCAGTATGTGAACTCCCCGGACTGGTCGCTTTCTTTAAATGGCTCAAGGCTTTCCTTCAAAGCTCCCCAGCGAGGACATGCAGTTCTGATCTGCAGTCTCTCAAGCCGGTGCTTATTGACTGGAATCTCCAGCCTGGGAAAGTCAGCAATGGACTAGGACGACACCTGTCAATCAGGAAACCCCATAGAAACTTCAGCCAAGTCTTCACGGAGCTGTGCAAAATGTCCTCTGCCTTTCTTCCTCCCCGAGATGCACCAAGAGACCTCTGTTACGGCCCTTCATGTGAAGTGCATCCAATAAAAATATATCATGTCATACCCTCCTTCTTCAAACAATAGCTCACTTTTCAGTAAGAAACTGTATCCACTAATTTCCTGCTTATTCGAGTTTTGATTCTTTAGCAAGGACTGTGAAAAGCACAGAGAAAGAGAAAGGAAAAAAAAATCTGAATGTCCGTTCAAAATGACTTTCAGCCTGCATCATTTTGCACTTGGAGAACACATTATATTATTAAGAAGTTAGGATCATGTTAGTACTGTTAATTATATCAGTTCATTAATCCTCAAATGTGTCTCCTGCAACAGAGGCATTTCAGGTGAAAAAAAAATGGTGTGCATTTTGAATGTGAAAAAAAACTGATGTGTTTTTGACTGAGTAGCCTGTCTTCATTGACGTGTCTATGTTGCACTGGCAATACATAGCTTGCTGTACCGCATTATAGCAATATATTAAACCCATGCAGTGGTGCTGCATTAAAAAAACACGCTAAATAATCCTACATATCCCTCCTTTTTTCTGAGAATTTGGCAATGATCCAAGCCACAATTGGAACAAATCCAACTTGCTCCCTTTCTTCTTTTAAAATGTAAAAATCCAATAAAATTAATATTCATGTGTGAAAAATGAAAATTGAAAAATCATTGTTCAATCATCATAATATTAAAATTCATTTTTGATTCCATCAGTTCTACATTTCCCTTCCCAATGGAAGTGTCCATAGTCCAGTGTCTTACTTTTGTACTTGAGTTCAATCACAAAATAATTAAATAAAACAAATAACTAAAACAAAGAATTAACATAACAGATTAAAATAATTAATTAAAATAATAAATACGTGGAACTCCATTCTCCAGGACACTTGTCTGCCTCTGATATTTCCCGACCAGCGATGTCACATCATTTGGTTCATTCGGGTACTCTTCCATCTTGGCACACTTGGATCCTTTTCCCATAGGAGTCATCACTTTTTGGCATTCTGGTTACTTTGTCTTCACCTCCACCCTGAGGCAGGCATCATTTGATCTTCATCCAGGGGACTCTAGGACTCCATCGTCTCCCGTGACCTCCGGTACAAATATGTTAATATTCTAAACGAAATAGAAAAGAAACAAATTAAGTACCTAGCACAATACTAGTTTCACCCTTTTGCCAAAAATAAAACATGCTTTGTAAAATATTTCGCCCTTTTTCTCTCGCCTTCTGAAATTAAGCAGAGGTTAAAAAGAGAACAAACATACATACAACAGCATTCAATATTTAATTCATTTTCATTCTGTACATCAACTCCATAAATTTCAGCTTCCATTTTTTTTTTAATGTATATATTTACATATGTTACAGTGTTTATGTGCCATTATCATAATCAACCATCTTTAGTTAACTTCTCTGCCACTACTATTGACTAGACCCATTTACTTTACCTTTTCATGTTCAAGGGACTTTATCTGTTTCTACACGCTCAAGTTGTTTAATCTCATGTTTGGGGTGACATAGTTTAATTTGATTTACGTGAACAAACTGTTCTGTTGCTATTTCACCTTCAGTCGTCAAAATTTTATAGACCACATGAGAGACCTTATCTATAATTTGAAATGGTCCCTGCCAGGCTGCTATAAATTTGGAATTTTTCTGTTTACCTTTTCCAAAATGAAATGTATACACCTGATCGCCCACACAATATTCCTTTACTGATGTCGTTTTATCATAATATGACTTTGCACTGTCAGCAGCTCTTTCTAAATTTTTCTGTACAAAAGCAAATGCATGTTGTAAATGCTTCCTCAGGTGTTGCCACATGTAAATTAGTTTGCCCGCAATCATAAGAATCTTTTGCAAATACATATTTAGACTCCATAAATATCTTCCTCAATTCATTTCTATCCTCCTCGTTGTCACATTCGTCCGCTGACAAAATCTGCTCCTCTACCATTTTGGAAAATTCAGGAAAATGTACTGGCATGGGAATCTCGGTGCTTTCCTCTAATTGTCTGGCTGTGTCTCTTTGTAAAGCTGCCACATTTAAATGTTTTGGCATATCAGCTCCCACTTCAATGGGCTGATTTTCTATTTCATTTTCATTTAAGTTAAATGTTATGCAATCCTCTTGATGACAGCACACTGTCTCGCTTGAATCATAAGGGTACACAGAATGAATTCTAAATATCCCTTTGGACTGAGAGTCCAGATATTCTGGCAATTCACCCTTAGCATCTACATACTTTTCAGGGATATTTCCAATCACCATGTTATTTAGATCAGCTGTGTAATGTGATTTTTGTATAGCCATTCCTACTGGGGAGTTTTCCTCTAAATGAATATTCTGATAACCTTTATTATTCACCATAATTTTTACAGACCCCTCACCCACATCTACCAATGGAATGTATTCATAATCCAGGCCTTGCTGTTTTATGGGTTCATTCAGACATACAAATGCATCAGAATCTTTCATCTGCTGTCCATTTTTGCATTTCAGTGTTATTACAAACTGCTTTGTGAATGCAGGGATAACAGTATCCTTCCTCATTTGTAATTCAATTGCACAAGGGACCAGCTGTGCGCAATGATACGCCCTTCTTTTGTCTTCAAATTCAGGTGCCGGCCCACCTATGCGTGACCATATCTTTTGATTAAGGAAATCTAGCACCATACACATTCTGTGCATGATGTCATTGTCCATGTAAAAGTCATTTTGTGTTCCACACACTATCCAAACATTATGGTAAATTGTTTTTTGTCCAATGCTAATTTTCAGCATGCATCTACTTGCAATTCGGTTTTCAAAGTCTGGACCGTCCAAACCAGAGACATACTGGTTTTTAATCCTAAATTTCGGGATCTCCTCCCTTTCCATTATTTTTTGCAACAATTTCTCATTAATGAAGCTCCTTTCCTGTTCAAGCGCTAAAGTGGCTTTTATTGTTTTAGAATAGTCATTTATCCCAACATGAACCCATGGTTGTTCATCTTCCATGTTTATTTCAGCAAGAGTGGTAATGTGTTTTTCTGAACCTGCTCTAGGAGCAGTATTCTGTTTGCATGTCTTCTCTTTTAAATAAAAACATAAGGTGTGCTCATATATGGCAGTTTGCCATTCTTTCCTTGGGTCTAAGTATATTTGTACAGGTATTTTTTTATTTTCACTCTGCATCTTGTCTTGACACATTAATATAACAGTGACGCTAGGTAAGCAACTATTCTGGAGATACACCTCCACTGCATCATTTGTTTTTGCAACGGTGTGACATATTGCTGTTTTGTGATTTTAGTTTCTTAGGTCTCAATGGTTTTTTTGTTAAGGACCACAGTACTCCATTCACCCCATCTTTGAGCGGAGATAATCTTTTCAGGCAATCTGTTCCCATTAGAAATGGAATTTCACAAATGGATGTGACCAATACCTCCTGTTTCATTCTGTGTTTACCTATCTTTATGTCAACCTCGCTGGCGCCTATAATAGGCACCTCCTCCCCGTTAAAATTATGCACTGGACCTTGATTCTCCTTTACTGTGATCTGATTCTGTGGGGATCTCCCTTCATTGATACTCTTTACTAATTCTTTAGACATAATTGTGGCCTGTGCGCCAGTGTCAATCATTGCAAACGTATGCCATTTTTCTTCCACAATGATGGGAGCATAATACCTGTCTTCAACTTCCTCTAACACACATAGGAAAATTGAATTCTTACTGATTTCAGGGCTCACCTTTCTCAGGCCTTTTTCACTTTTGGCTAAGCTCATCGGTAGATGGAAAGACATTTTTCCCTCCTTTTTGCTCATTCCTGTGTGAGAGACTTTATTCATTTCCCCATGTTCAGAGGTTTTTTGGAGTGCGGCCACTGTTCGCCCATCCATCCAGGTATCATCAGAAGTCACACTACAACCCTCCAACTGAACATGTGTAACAAAATCACTTGGCAATTTGTTGTTGTCTAATTCTGTGCATTTGTGATTATTCAGTATGGTACCAGCCCTTTTAACCTCTTCAAAAATATGTGGTTCAAAGAATTCTTCGGGTGATTGACCTGCACCCTCCTTTTGAGCATTTCTTTTTCCTGCCTGTGTTCGGTCATTGGTTGGATTGCCCAGGGAAGGAGCTATAGCATCGCCAATTAAACTCGGTTCACTGGTATTCCCCATGCATGAGTCATTTTTCTTAAACCTGTCTCTTTGCTCTTTTGGGTTTTCAGGTTTTCCTATTTTATTTGTACATATCGCCAATGTTTGATTTAGTTCTAGGTTAAACCGTACCTCTCTTTTAGAAGTATTTGCATTTTCTGTTACATGTTCATGTACTGGTATTTTCACTTTTAAATCATTAGGCATCTCAGAGTCGTTATGCAAAATTACATCATAGCAAACTGTCTTTTCGGCGCTGCAGGTATCATAAGTACTTAGTCACTTTTCAGAAGCCCCCGATCATTGCCATGGCCATCTGCCCCCTCCTTTGATGACTGTTTTTGTGTTGTGCAGAGCTTTCCTATTTGCTCAGCCAACATTTTCACTTGGGCCTCGAGGCACTGGAATCTTTCCATCTCTCTAGAATCCTCTCTCTGTGGCCTAGATCGATATTGGCTGTTTTCCCCCTGATTGGATCTATTCTGATACCTCTCAGGAGAATGATTTCTATTGGGATGGTTCCTGAACTCTTGATTCATTTGCGGAGGGGAGCGGGGTGCACCCATCGTTTGGTTGTAGTCCCCTAGTGGGGAATCATTGTACTGACGTGAAGTGTAGTTCATATTCTGTCTCATGTCTTGTCTCTCAGGTTGTGGGTACTGGCCCCTATGTTCATTCCCATTATCAGCAAATCGATCCACATATAGGGGTCTATCCTGATTACCATATATCATGGTATTGGGATCAAATCTGCTTTGTTTCCCCAATGTCTGATAAGAACCACCATTTCTTTGATCCTGATTTTGTCTCTGGTTATTGTTCATACCTGACATATGAGGTCGATTGCCTGCCCGGGGCCTATCTCTTAAGTACCTGGGGCTGATGGGTGCAGTGTGTGATGACCTTTGTTGATTACCCCTCTGTTCAGGTGCCAAATTATTTTTACTTGGACTTTGAGCAGACTCAAGGGACATTTTGGCTGACCTGATTTCCATCACTGTTGCTGAGGGTTCTTTAGATTTAGGTCTACTATCTTTCATTTTATCACTTTCTCTACCCTGACAATAGAGTACCTCATATAGTTTTGTGCTTTGGTGTACAATCCATTCCAGGGACTTGTCACGGTCAAATTCACAGACCAATTGGGATATGATGTCTTTCTGCAGCCCATAGAAGTAGGCAGTTTTAAACTCATTGGAAGTGGGTCAAAAGATACATCAAAGCGAGAAAATGCTCTTTTTAAGTCTTGTAAAAACTGGCGAGGGGATGTATTAGGCCCAGCAGTGATTGTGTAAGCGACTTTCTTTGCCTCCTACAATGACTGGAAAGGAGAAAAATTACGCCTAATCTCTTTTTCGAAGTCTGCCCATGTCATATTCTGCTGTTCATTCAATCCTCTTATAATACTGGCCGTCGGAGCATCTAAAGTTAAATGAAAATATTGCCTGTACTCTTTCTTAGGTATCTGGAGGGCTTTAAAAATGTCATGAACCGCTTCTAAGTGATCCTCAATGCAGCATTCCCCTCCATTTTTAAATGGTTTGATCAGGGCTTTAATGGAATTCATTATCTTTATGGGGCTACTTGTTTCAATGCATGGAATTGCACTACTTGGTGACTCAACCCTGGTTCCAGGTGTATGGGATTGGTGGCGGCCCCCAATGGGAGTATCAAATCCCCCAAGGGTGCTGCAACCAAGTTCAGTCACCGGCCCAGTCACTGGGGCACTAGCCCTTTGGGTAGAAATAGCATTCACCTCAACTCTATTGAATGTGGTACCCTGCCGCCTCTCCTGGGACATGGGAATGCACATTTGCTGTTCTAAGTCCTTACACTTTTTAAGGAGCCTGTTTGCTTCGTTTTGCAAATAGTTGTTTTCATCACTCATTTTATTAATTACCTCCTGCATGTCACACATTTGCATTTGGCATTCATTAAATTCTTTATTCCTCTTGTCTCTTTCTTGGAGCATTTTAACAATTTCTTGTTCCGCATTTTGGAGGTCACTTTCTTTCTCATAATGTTCTTTTTGTAAAATCTGCATCTCTGACACAACCTCATATTTATCTTGTCTAATGTGGTCCACCAATGTTTTTAAGTGTACCAATTCTGTCCTCAAATTGTTTCTTGCTTTTGGACAATTGAACATCAAAATCTCTGCATTTTAACTGCATGTCTTTTTGGCATACATCCAATTCTGCTCTTAACATTTCCTGATTTTTACTTGCCCCATCTAAGTCAGTCTTTAACCTGTTAATTAGCTGGGTGTCATTTTCTTGCATTCGCAGGGACCTATTCAAAATAAACCAGATTTTGGCGCATAGCCGTATCAAACAGTCTTTCTCTGCATTTTTATCGGGTGCATTTAATAACCTTAGAAGGCAGACCTGAATTATGCTGCCTTCTGCAAAAATATTGTCTAGTTTTTCTTTCTGCACCTCACCCTGAATGCGGTCATGCCATTCTGAGGTACTGTTTGATGACCACGTCCCATGTGCGAATAACTTTGCCTCTAAATATTGCACTAGGTCTGAGAATGTGGTTTCCCTTTGAGACATTCTGAAATTTGTTTTTAGTGACACACTGCTATTATGAAATGGGTTCCCTTTAATGTACAGATAGTGGTGTGAGACACACTTGCCACGCCCAGTAGGTGCTCTATGATCACTTTCCCGGCCTGCAACGCACCATTAATATGTAGGGTATTTTGTGTAGATTTGGGGCCTAGCGGTATTTTCTTACCGCCAAAAATAAAGTAATTCAGCAATAATCACTCCTTGCATTCAGATTGGGTTTGGTATTATAGTAATATAGTGGATATGCATTATTTCAGTACACAGATATATTTAGTTGGTATACATTTTGTTGGCGGTATTTTTGGTGAGCATAATTCCTTTGTTTTATTTGTGGCCCCAATATCCAGAACCCCCTTTCTCCTTACTTAGTCAGTTTGTGTGATCAATAGAGAGACCTCAGGCCTACATCTTATGGATACCACACTTTTCACATACAGTATTCACAACCCCTGTGGTATTATTATTAATTTATTTACATCAGTGAAACTATTTCCAGAGGCCTCTCTTTCTGCTGACTCATATACGTCCAGCAAACTATTTCATCATGTTCCACTCAGAAATCACACCCACATATATACACTGAGTGGAACCACGCACACAGCTATTTATAATTGCTCATAACATTACTTTATCTGCATAGAAACTTGGCGCTTTAAGCATCATTCCCTCTATGGCATAATATTTTTTTTAGACACCAAATGAAACAGAAAAAAAAATACTCTTAGGCAGACAGTGTGTTATCACAATTTCATTTTAAAATGATGCATTACCATTCGTGAGACAATCCTCTCTGAAATAAAAACGTGAGAATGACAAGATGCAAGGACACTACGAATTTCATTTCATATTTGCACAAGAGAGAGAAAAATTACATTGTTTGTTTTGCCTTCAGCTGGCAACATTAAAATGTGTCATTTAAACACAGTGAAAAGCTATCGCTACGCTGCCTGTCTAAAATAGGTCTCATGCACATACCGCACCCTCACTTTTATACAAGATAATTACCAGCAAATTGTAGCCGTTCAGTATGTGAACTCCCCGGACTGGTCGCTTTCTTTAAATGGCTCAAGGCTTTCCTTCAAACCACCCCAGCGAGGACATGCAGTTCTGATCTGCAGTCTCTCAAGCCGGTGCTTATTGACTGGAATCTCCAGCCTGGGAAAGTCAGCAATGGACTGGGACGACACCTCTCAATAAGGTCTTAGAAACTCCAGCCAAGTCTTCACCGGAGCTGTGCAAAATGTCCTCTGCCTTTCTTCCTCCCTGAGATGCACCAAGAGACCACTGTTACGGACCTTCATGTGATGTGCATCCAATAAAAATCTATCATGACATACCCTCCTTCTTCAAACAATAGCTCACTTTTCAGTAAGAAACTGTATCCACTAATTTCCTGATTATTCAAGTTTTGTTTCTTTAGCAAGGACCGTGAAAAGCACAGAGAAAGAGAAAGGAAAAAAAATTCTGAATGTCCGTTTAAAATGACGTTCAGCCTGCCTCATTTTGCACTTGGAGAACACGTTATATCATTAAGAAGTTAGGATCATGTTAGTACTGTCAATTATATTAGTTTATTAATCCTCAAATGTGTCTCCTGCAACAGAGGCATTTCAGGTGAAAAAAAAATGGTGTGCATTTTGAATGTGAAAACAAAATTGATGTGTTTTTGACTGAGTAGCCTGTCTTCATTGACAT
The DNA here is from genome assembly GCF_040938575.1 of Ambystoma mexicanum. Taxonomy (NCBI): domain Eukaryota; kingdom Metazoa; phylum Chordata; class Amphibia; order Caudata; family Ambystomatidae; genus Ambystoma; species Ambystoma mexicanum. The sequence goes on from NC_090929.1 coordinate 1,351,647,043, forward strand.
GTCCATGTTGCACTGGCAACACATAGCTTGCTGTACCGCATTATAACAATATATTAAACCCATGCAGTGGCGCTGCATTAAAAAAACACGCTGAATAATCCTACAGGTTGTATTTAGATATCTGCGACCAATGGGGTAATGAGCTATAGGGGATGTTTACATTTTTGTATAGGTGTAAGCCAATGGGGAATGTGTGATTATGTTGTATCTGATATGCTTTGCTTATGCTTTTCATGGTTTTGCTCTACAAAAGATGTAACATGAAATGGGCTTGTTGAGCGTGATTTCAGTTTTCAGTTTTATGGCAATGACTGACACTACAGACATATTTTGCATGTAATAAAACTTGGTTTCTCTTGCAAACTGTGCACTTCCTATTGACCCCTTCTGGAGTGATTTGTATAGATTGGTTTTGCGGCTTATCCTACAACAGTTATCTTTCCTACCACTAATACGTAAGAATGTTTCTGACGCTGCGATGTGCCAACAGTGTAGTAAGCCTTGATGAGATTTAGTTATTATGTTTTGCAATACGTCCCACCACAGAAAGGTACTCAGGTTAGAATTGAGATTTGTTAATTCGATCAATGTGTCTTTATTCAGGCACACATCTCCTGAGGGAATTACAAATTGAATTTGTGCACACCCATCCTTGTGAGAGAGCAAAGACGTACATCTGTGCACGAACCCCCTTGAGAGAGGATAGATGTACAAATGAATTGCACACACCCTCACCTGCTTGTCAGGAGAGACATACATATTGAGTGTGTGCCACCAGCCAAGCAAGACAGGAGAGACTTAGAACATTAGTTGGTGTTTGGTCACCCCTGCCAGAGAGGTGAGGCATACAAATTCAGTGTGTTCCCCGACATCTATGGGAAACATACAAATGTAGAATGAGTGCCCAGCCATCTGAGAAAGGAGAGACATGTTGAATCATATATCATCTACAGTGAATGGAGAGTGCTCACATGAATCACCTTGGTCACCATGCATTCCCACCGCAATACATTGCAAAGAATTCTACAGAGCTAGTAGTAACAATCAAAATGACAGTAACAGTCAATGATGCCCCCTACTGTGCAGGCTGTTATGTCCACTGGGGCACAGGTCATCCACTGACTCAAATATGATTGGCTGCTTACTTTGAGGATTCGTTTACTGTGTTTGAACAAGTAAAGGTATCTTGCCATAGTCAACTGGGATATCAGTTTCTTTGCATGATCTTCGGTGAAACCTCTCCTCTGGTCATATGAAATAGTGCCAGCAGCATTACAATGGGCTCTGACAGTATACTAACTTGGGGAAAGCTTAGGATGTCAAAGGCTACACAGACAAGTGCTGCTGGCGACACAGAATGCTTAGAGAACCAAAAATGTTGTGGGTCATCTTCCTTGCCAAGCTTTCATGTGTCGCTAAAATATGCATCCAGCATCTGTGTAGTTGAAGGCACACATCACTATCTATTCTTCTCACAGCACTGCACACATTGAATAATGAAGATGTGTAAGTAGACACCCTCAGGGGTATGAATGTGAGAGCTTCACACCCTACATGGGTGCCCCTGCACTTGACACATGTGGAGAGTTTGCTAGCAGGTGAAAGGACAGACCTATTACTGGCTGTTGGGCATGTTCAGTTGTTGTTCTTGCTTGTTCTTCAAGTTCTTCAAGTGATTTTCCAGATGCTTTTGAGTGCAGCCTTTCACATTCCAACTATATCTTCTGTATGCATCATCCTACTGATCACAGTCTGAAATGGAGGTACTTTATCCATAAAACGGTGGCCAATAAACATAGCCAAAAGATATTCAATGGTTTCTTTGATGTGTTTCATGTGTGGGTCTTTCTGAAAGATTGACAGCAGATCTGTCCCCAGGTGCACCATGTCTGATTCACACGTGCTATACTTTTCTGTTGTTATTTTGGGTATGATATGATATGATAGGTTATTTATAACGTGCTTAATACCCAGAAGTTTCTAAACACAGACCCGGGGATTGAACAGTGTTGCTCCATGTCACCTTGCTTCCAAGGCAAGTACGTTGACACTGAGCTATCCTCCCGAGAAGAGTAGGTTAATTTTAAGCAAGTAGATCAATGGAAGTACCTAAGTCATTAACATAGAGATTACCTGTGGCTTGCATGCTGTCTTTCTTCCTCAAAGGGCCTTAGCAAACAGCAGACATTGCCTATGAACTGCCACTGAGACGAGGTGAAGGCCCTATTCAATGCTCGACTTTGATGGTAGCTGTAGTCAACATTGCTTTGCTCACCCAGCCAGTAAAGCATATACAATGGGCCTCATTAGGACCCTGGCGGAGAGGGTGTTACGCCAGCGTAGTGCATGGCGTACCTCTCCGCCATACTACGAGTTCCCGTAGCGCCATGGCGGCCTTTTCCGCCTGGTTTTACCAGGCGGAGAAAACCATGGCGCTACGGGACCTCGTTGTTAATTACGCCACCGTATTTTACGGTGGCGTAATTAACTCCTTCCCCACTCCCATTATACCCTATGGGGCAAAAATGGGAATGGGGAAGGGCAGAATGGGGATTGGGGATTTACCGCTCCGCCGAGGTCGGAATGGGGCGGTAAATCCGCCAACCCCCATGGCGCTATCGGCGGCTTTCCGCCATGCTTCGCGGTGCATTTAGCACCGCGAAGTCCGCCTGGGTCCTAATGAGGCCCAATATCAAATTCCACTGGGTCAGCACAGACATTTTTATCTGATGTATTTCTGCCACATTTGCAAGGTGCTAACACCATTTCTGTGCTGTATGACCATCTGAAATGAGAGCATATCTTGTGTGCAACAGAAATCAAATTACAGACCGGGGAGAAATTGTTTCAAAACATGTCTCCACAAAGTAGATAAAATGTGCAAACCATGGCCCATGCATTGTGTTCCCCAGCGTTAGTGCAGCAATTTTATTGTAGCCATTGTCCCCTGCCACAAAGCCCAGTTCTAGTTGCTGGGGCTTTAGCTACTATGCCACTACCTGCTTCACCTTTATTCAGATAGGCTCCAACCATCAATCCCTTGCATACACACAGTGGCCTGTTGGTAGGCAGCATGTAGCTGCTTTCTGATTACTTCACTCACTCGTCACTAGAGAGGAGGTTAACAAAGTGCACGGCTGCAGTCATGTAGTCATTTTTTTGCCCACTTGTCCACTCTCTGACATGTCCAAGGTCTTAATTTACTTAAATAACTACTGTATCACTCAACATAGATAAAGCCTTGCATGAAAAGTAAATATAGCTGTAGATTTGTCAGCAGTCATCAGCTCTCTAAAACCTTTGTTTTCAGCAAAGCGTATGACAGACAGTCTACTGCTTGCATTGTCACAAATGTAATAGTGAGCAGCTGTACTCGTTGATGCTTACAATGATATGCCTGACTATGCTCAGATGACTCACTGTGATGGAGGCATAGACAAATGTTTCCCTACCACTACTTTGTTTTTGTGTGCTGCTCATGGAACTGGCAGACATATGTATTTTATGAGGGACTGATACACTTCCCAGTTCTTGATTCACTATGTGAGGCAGTGCCAGCATGCTGCTGAGTGATCCCTGTCTCGCAGGGGTATTTTGTGTAATATGGTGGTCCCATTCTTGTTCATCGTGTCACGTTATATGCGAAGCAATGATGGCATACACAGATTAGTATCTGACTTCCCAACGGTCACAACCTCTTTCTGCACAGGTGGTAAAATGATGGCACTAGACCTTCACAAAGAAAGTCCACAACAAAGATATGTGCTGTGGACTGAGTAGATATCGGAAGTAAAGGGAACATGGTGCTCCACAAGGCACACAGGTGTAACAGTCACTTTTGTTTCCTGGGATGGTCTGGTAGGTTTACTTGTTGATTGATGTTCACCACTTCCATCTCAGTATCTCTGAGGTGCTGCAAATAGAGTGTAAACAGAACAAGTGATTTGTGGTCATATTTCTACCGTCTGAACCTGTGTAGATGGTGAGGTGGTTGTAAATGTTCTTTCTGGTTGTGTTCCTCCAAAACTCTCTCTGGGCCACTGCTGTGGTCAGAATAAATATCAATGAAATGATTGCAGTCAACATCTTGGCCATTGTCACCACACTCTGCATCTTCAGCATCATGTCCATCATCCAAATCAGAGGCAAAATGAGTGGAAGTGGTGGGAGATACAGTTGATATTTCAGGCTGGGCAACATTCTGCTCCTCTAACATGGGCAATTGAGAATTGCTCGTGTGCCCATCCAAATGCTGAGAGCTGCAAGTCCAAATTCCATCAGGAACATCTATGGCAAAGAGTCAGTGGCAGGCAGTTGGCACCTTAATAAACCCATGCAGAATGTTCTCATGCATGCTGGTCTGTTACAACAAGGGAGCATGGGATATATCCCCACTTGTCCCAGACACTGATCTTAGGGATGTTTGGTGTGGCCTGACTGCATTGAATTGGCAGAAAATGTCAAGACAGGGATGACAGTATAGGCAATAGTAGCAACCAAAACCACTGGAGTTTAAATGTTTGCAGTACTTTTTGCAGCAGTGCTTGCAACATGGGGTATCTGATGGACACAGTACCATACTGCTATCAAAGATTTGTGCATCTCCAACAATTGTAGCATTTACTGTTTCTGCAGAGAACAGTGCAGCATTTCCAAGGAATTTCCTTTCCCTTTCCACATTTGTCTGCTACCTCCGATGACATCTTAATTAGTGTTGATGTCTTGCCTCAAACATCACAGACACGGGGCACACTGGTAAAGTATTTTACAAAAGGAGGATGTACTGTATGTTCTTGCAACTGATATTAACTGAACTGCTGAAACTAGCTGCAATGTTTGCACATGTTAAATTAATTTCCCCTTGCATCCTACTACTACAATGTTTCCAGAACTTCAATTACTGTTCCCCAAACCAATTGAACTGCTTCAGTTGAATCTAAGTTCTCCCATTCAATCAAACTGACATATCACACATCTCTCCTCCATCCTACTGCTTAAGCAGGTGGTGTGTTACATCATACAGCAAATCAACCTGCCACTACTGCCTGTGATCACCACCTCCAACAATCTTTTCAGCATCTCCAAATATTTGTCTCTTTCTAAAAAGCAATTCAATTGCTTCTTTATGTGTGAGAGGGCCTGTTCAATCAAGCTGACCCAGTGCAAATGTGTCCCGCACCCTACTGCCCAAGCTGGAAGTGTGATGCACAACCGAGTCAATCAATCGTTTTGTGTTTAAGTGTGCTTATTCACTCGAACTGGTACTGGAAACATTTCTCCTCCATCCTACTACTCATTCAGGTAGTGTGTTGTGTCACAAAGCCCATCAACCTGCCACTAATGCCCACCACCTGTGATCACAGCCTTCAACAAGGTTTTCAACACCCACAATTTGTTCTGTTCTCCCAAAGCAATTAAACTACATGTGATTTAGTCAAGCTGGCCCTGCTCAAGCAGGTGGTGTGTTGCATCACACCAGACAATCATCCAATCAATAATGCCCACTGCCTGTGATCACTACCTCCCAATATTAGTGCTGAACGCCTCACATTGTGTTTGTTACCTCAACACATGCTGGCTGGTGGTTGAAGCTTGTATTAACTGTGGATCTCTATGCTAGGTTGTTTATTTGTGTTGTTGCTCAGTTCGTGGTTAACCAGTTATCCGCTGCTGGCTGTATGTGGGTGTCCAAATGGACAGAGCACCTGCAGTCCAAATTCTGAATATATGTATTTGTGTGTATTATGTTGTGACTACTAATCAGAAAGCTACATGCTTATGATTTATAAGTGCTGACAGGTGTTCCAACCGATGTTTTTTCTCTAGGCAGTTGGTTGTGTTCTGTTGTCTCCGGTGTGTTGGTAGGAAGTCGGCTTAATAGCATCCGTTCCCGGTGGGTTTGGTGACTTCTAATGGTCTCTCTGTGATCTGCTGCGTACACACTATGATGCATGTCACAAGAGTGACAACCAATGTCATACAACAAACATGTGTGAGCAAATGACAAAATTAAATCCAATGCTTTCTCAAAAACCTAAAAGGTGTATAATATTATTGAAGAAAAACAGAACGTACTTTCAATTGAAAACGGGCCATTACCCGATCCAGCGCCAACGTACAAGAGAGCTCCAATCCTACCAAATACATATATTCTGAATTTTGACCTCAAAGCATCTCAGCAATTTGTGTTTTGTGTGAGCGAAACCCGTGCAATCAAGCTTGCCCATCACAAATACTTCCCCTGCCCTACTGCTAAAGCAGGTGGTGTGTTGCATCAGACAGCCAATCAGCCTGCCACTGATACAGCTATCTGTCATCACAAGCTCCAACAATTTCTACAGTACCCTCAAATTGTTTTCTCTTCCCCCAAAGTTTTGCAAATAAATTCAGTTCAACTGGTTGTGTTGGCACATGTTTTATCAAGCTGCCCAGTACATGTATGCAAAGTAGATTGTTGAGGTGCTTGGAAAAGGAAGTGAAATCTCTCAAAATAACAATGACTAGCCTGCCTTTTTGGGAAATGCAGATTGGTTTTTGATAGTGTTTGCAAAAATAAATAAAATAACACATATTCTTTTGAGCATGCCAACAATCATCATATCCTATAATCAAAAGTAACATTCCTGTAAAATGTCCTTTATCACTAACTACTTTCACTCCAGCTCTCCTCCGTGATACCTTATTGCTATCACAGAAACCTGGATTTCTCCATCTGACACTGACACTCTGGTGACCTTTCATGATTCCAAACTATCCTTCATTCACTCTCCTCGACTGACTGCAGAGGCAGAGGCGTCAGGCACCTACTCTCTTCCTGCCTCAATGCCTCATAAAAATCCAATGCTACGTCCTCTCCTACCTCTTTTGAATCTACCATCTCTACTATTGCTATATTCACATCATCTCCATTTATCACCCTCCTGTTACCACTGGACCATTCTTTGATGAACTTGGGAAACTCCTTGATTCTCTTTCCACTAAACATCACCACATTCTCTTAAGTGACTTTAACATTCAATCCCCAACCACTTCTCAGAAATCTGAACTTCAATCTTTGCTTAGTAACCACGCTCTCCACTCTATCCATAGCCTACCTACCCACAACGGGGGTAACTCTTTAGATCTCTTACTCATAGCCACCTCTCTCTAAGAGACTGAAACTACTGTTACACCATCCATATCTGACCACTCAAATGTTTCCACCATCATCTCCTTCCCACCCCTTGACATTTCCTCACTGCTTGCTTCACCTCTTACTAAAAGGAAATGTAAACCTATGGCCATCCCTCCTTTCTCTTTCACCTACAGTTCTCACTCTCCTCCTTCACACCTGATACCTCTTCCACCAACACTGCCTTCTCCAGCTTCCAATCCATACCATATGACTCATTCTCCTCTCACTTCCCGCTGCTTACTTTCACTCCTAAGTCTCAGCATGCTCAATCATGGGTCACCCCATTCATATACGCTCTCTGCAAAGACATGCATTGGCTGCTGCGCAGGTGGAGGTGTGTCCACTCTCAATAGGACCTGCAACACTACCTCTCTGCCCTGAACCCTCTCAAGTCCACTCTTGATAGAAGAAAAAAGGAATTCTGCCTAACCCTAATTGACTCTCACCTCAACCATCCTTGACAGCTACAGGCATTGCCTAATTTGTGCGCCGGTGGCAAACACCAGCACTGTTTGTTTGGCACCAGCACTCTGAAAATGCCCTAAATCACGGCTTGCTGCGCAGCAGTGCACAGGGATAGAGGCATTTATCAAAGAAAGTTAACAATTAAGTGTTAACTTTCTGTGATGAATACACAACATTAGCTGAGGCTCTGCTGACAGTTTTCCAGCCACCCGCCAGCGTGGCACCAGTCAGGAAGCAGCCCAGATCAAGCTGCGCTCTCTCATAAACAAATTGTAACTTGTGGGTGGGGTTGGGTCATGTGAACTGTGAGCTCATGTACGTGTTGCTTTGGGTGTCGGGCTACCTATGCACAATCACGTAGTCCCTCAGCTCGACTTATTTCCATAACTCTTTGGTGAGAAACCTCCTGTTGGTTTTTCTGAAGTCTTACAGACCACAGAGGCTCACCCCTGTTGGGGGCGGGTCAGAGCCCCCAAGCGGTCCCGTAAGCCCCTTCACCCAAGGACTCACACGGGCACCAGTCCTTCCAGTTCGGGCTTCCCGGTCGCTCTACCGCGGCCGGGAACGCCCCCTTTATTTATACAAACTGCGGTGGCGTGATACGTCACTCCGCCGCGTGCGCCCGTCATCGGACGGCGCCACACTCCTCCTTTTCCGGGAGGAACAACAGAACGCAATAACATTAACTTTATTAACCAGAAAATCACACATCTACTTTAAATGCTACTGCACACCCAAAGAAAAAAAACCCTTTAATGTCATCCACCCAGATCTGCTCACCCCAATTCACTAGCCATTTGTCCCACGACATATTCGCTGAGGTAGGCAGGTTTCCCTCGCCCAGCCCTCTGGGGGTACCTCCTGCCTACCTCCGGCACATGACGTCCTTCCACCGCCTCTCCCCGGACGGGGGATTCGGGCGCCGCTTCATAGAGGCCTCCGTCAGCCGGCGTGTCTGGTGGATCCGGTTCAGGTGGGGTGTCAGTTCGTGGAGCACCCAGCTTCTTGAAGAAGCTCACGTTTCGGGTGACAGCTGATCGTCCATCCGAGGCCGTCACCATGGACCCCTTCACCGCCACTACATCCAGGGGCTCCGGTTCATAGGGGAGTGATAGCTTCCCGTGGGGGTGTCGATTACGGATGAGGACCTCATCCCCTAGTTCAAGTCTCTGAGGGCGGAGACCCCGGCGCAGGTTTTCTTGTTCAATTCGGACTCGCCTTTGAGCCTCTACCCGCTCATTATCGATGACCCCCGGTTCTTTCTCCCCAACTTCCAGCAGCAGCCCCCGGGGGCATCTCTTGAATAACACCTCTGCCGGAGCCACTCCTGTGGCTGCATGTGGGGTGGTGCGGTACACCCGAAGGAACTGATAGAGGGCCCGTTGTAAAGATTGGCCCTGCCCTTGAGCAATCCGGAAGGTTTTGTTTAGGGTCCGCATCAGTCTCTCTGCATCCCCGTTCGCTCGAGGCCACAGGGGGGATATCTTCCGGTGTTGTATTCCGCAGCTCTCCAGCAGCTCGGAGAATCGCTCACTTTGGAAGGGCGATCCATTGTCGGAGCATAGGGTGTGGGGAAAACCATGGGCCGCAAACATTTTCTCCATCGCTACCACCACATGCTCAAAGGCCACTGAGTCAACGAACTCCACTTCGGGGTATCTCGAGTATTCATCGACTAGCACCAGGAAATGGGTACCCACTGATGTTGAGCCAAAGTCGGCGTGGACGATCTCCCACGGCCTCGTGCCTCGGGGCATGGCCTCAATGGCAGGTTCACGTTGCAGAGGGGAGGCCGCCTGACACCATACGCAGGCCGCCACAAAGTCATCCACCCTTTTCTCTAACTCTGGAAACCAGACCTTTGAGCGGAGCCGCGCCTTGGTCTTGGCGGCGCCCTGATGTCCATGGTGGGCGAGATGGATCACCTCCGCCACCTTTGCCTGTGGGACAACAATCCTGTCACCCCGGAGCAGCAGCCCAGAGTCCGAGAACGACAGCTCCTCCTTTACCTTCCACAGCTGCTCCAATACTGTTTTGGCTTCTTGCGTGCGTCCGGCCCCTGCTTTGAGGATGGACTTCCACGACCCACTGTGCATTGAGTCTTTTAGAATTCGAAAGCACTCGTCCTCAGCTGCCGCAGCCTCCAACTCCTCTAGGGACATCGCGTTTGGTGTTGCCGCTTCCACCACCATGCGAACATGACTTTCCGCTTCCTCTCCGCAGGTGTCATATCCCTCTCCCCCGCACACTCCCGGGTGATGAGATAGATAGTCCGCGGCATTGTTGGCCCCGGGCCTGTACACCAGGGTAACAGAATATTCCAGGAGGGCGAGCATCCACCTCTCGATTCTCACCGGTGGTTTCGAAGAGGAGCCCACCAGGATCGGAAGCAGTGGTTTGTGGTCAGTAACCACCGTCACCGGGCGTCCCAGGACATAGAGCCGGAAGTGCCTGCAGCCCCACAGCACCGCCAAGGCCTCCCGCTCGATCTGGGAGTACCTCTGTTCAGTCTCAGTGAGGGCCTTGCTAGTATATGCTATAGGTCGAACACTCCCATTGCGGTCCACCTGCGTCAGCACTGCTCCCAACCCGAAGGGACTTGCATCGACCACGATTTCAGATTCTAATGCTGGGTCGAAGAATGCCATTGTGTCCTCCGCTGTGAGGGCACCCTTAATGTCCTCGAAAGCGGCTTGTTCAAGGGGGCCCCACTGCCATGGTGATTCTTTCTTGGTCAGCGCCCGGAGTGGCTCAGATCTCGACACCAAGTTCTGGATGAACCGCCCACAGTAAGTTGATGTCGCCGCCTTGATGTCCTGGACCTTTTTCGGGTCTGGCGACACCCCCCCCTCCTTGAAGATGAATCCGAAAAACTCGATGGAGGAGCGCATGAATTCACATTTTTCCCGGTGAAGGGTGAGGCCCAGAGATTGGAGTCGTTCTAAGGTCTTTCCCAGCCTCCTCATGTGATCCACTTCAGTTTTGGCGAACACCAGGATGTCGTCGCTAATGTTAAGGACGCCCTCCAGGTCTGCTAGGGCGCCCCTGATGATATTTTGGAACACTTCAGCGGCAGACGACACCCCGAAGCTCAACCGCTTATATCGATACAGACCCCGGTGGGTGGTGAAAGTCGTTATGTACCGGGAGTCAGGATGAAGGACGACCTGGTGATAGCCAGCTCGGAGGTCCAGCTTGGAGAAAAATCGAGCCCCTTGAACATCCGCAATGATGTCATCAATCGTCGGTGTCAGATGCCGCTCCCTTCTGATCGCTTCGTTCGGGAGCCTCATGTCCACGCATATGCGCACTGAGTCAGGTTGCTTGGGCTTTCTGGCCACCACGATCGGGGACACCCAAGGGGTTGGGCCTTCCACTTTCTCGATGATATCCAGGCTCACCAGCTTGTCCAGTTCCTTATCCACCAGCCCCCTTAAGTGAAAGGGTACTCGCCGGTGTTTCAGTGCGATGGGTTGCACCGACTCATTTTTCCGATGCCGTTGAAGAGGGCAGCGTACTTGTCCAGGAGGTCATGTATATCCTCAAGGTGGACAGAGTCGGCGAAGCTCACGATCCCTCACGATCCCTAATGCCTCTGCAGCTGCACAGCTGAGCAAGGTATTACTGCTCACCGGGGTCACGTAGAATCGAGCCTTAATGTGTGAGCCATCATGTTCCACGTCAGCCACGAAGGCACCGTCCAGCGGTATCGGTTCCTGGCCCCCAAACGCAAATATGCGGGCTCTCGGTGTGGCCAGACCCGGGAGGGGTTTCAGAGAGTCAAAATGTCCTCTGGCCATCACATTGACGGAAGCACCAGTGTCCACGAGCACCGGGACTGGGGAGTGGTTGATCTCCACTACACATCTTGGCTGTCTCCTGCTTTTCCTTTTGAGCGTTTCTACGCTGGAGACAAAAAAAACGTTCTCTTCGTCTTCCTCCTCAGCTCCTTCCGCCTGGGGCTCGACCTCACCCTGCTCCACCTGGGCTACACTGGGCGGTTGGTTCTGGCGCGGAGTCCACAACCGTGCCTGACCCCTCGGCACCATCACTGGCATGGCCGCACGACATACCCGCGAGAAGTGATCGGCCAGCCCACACCTCCCGCAGGTTTTTCCGACCGCAGGGCACTCTGTCATGTGGGGGAGGTCATACCCGCACTTCTGGCACGACTCCCCACTCCTTCCTGCCCTGTCTCGGGGTCCTCCACCTGGGCGTCTCACACCTCGGCCACCTCGCCACACCACACACACTTCCTCAGGCCTCCCCGACCGAGACCCTGCTTCCATCTTGCTGGCTCGGGCCTCCGCTACCTCATGGCATCTGCCCAGCTCCAGTATGCGGGGCAGCGTGATGCCTGGCTCTCTCAGGACCTGCCTCCTGAGCTTGCCAGAGGAGCATGCCTGGATCAGCATCGTGCGCATCATGTCGTCTGCGTCTCCCCATGCACATCCGAGGGAGAGGCGGCGTAAGCGACCGTAGAAGGTGTCCAGTGTTTCCTCTTCCTTCTGCTTAGCCGAAAGCATAACGAACCTCTCATAGTCCACGTTCGTAAGGGGGAGGAAATGCGCGAGGAGCGCCGCCTTGGCCGCATCGTAGGAGTTATTGATGGGAGTAAGTGATTCAAATATTTCCTGGACTGCCGGTCCGGCCGAGTATAGCATGGTGGCAATCCGGCTGTCGTCATCCGTCACCTGAGCAGCCCTGAAATACATGTCGAGGCGACTCACCCATCTTCTCCATCGGGGCCCCATGCTCGAGGGTGGGCCCGATGCATCGAACTCAGGAATGGGCTGCAGGGCGGCATGGGCCGCAGGTGCGCGTGCTTGGGCCATAATGGGAAGCCCTGGTTGTCCAGGAAGCAGTCCTGCAGGGGCCTGGATCACCGGTGGAAGGACAGCCTGTTGTTGAGCAGCAGCCTGGCCACGATCGCGGGGACGTGACGCAGCTGCACCACCACTGTCCGAATCATCAGAGTCACCCATGGGTTTGAGCGCACAGGCACCCCCTATCTACTGTCCTGAGGGCCGCAACTCAAACTTCTTCCTCTCCAGGCACCCAACTTGAGGGAGGTTTCTAGGCAGGGCACCAATGGAGGCGCAACATGTAGCCAAACCTGATGATGAAGGAGCCAGCGAAGAAACCACAGCGCTTTGATGATGAAGGAGACAAAGAGAAAGCAGTGAATTCCCCTTGTCAAAGTCCATATAGGCCTGGGGGTTCCAAAAATTGAGCCTAGGCACTGGATGGGCCTGTACAGGCCCTGTGATGTTGGTCCTTCTCCTGGCTTTCACACGACGTAAGAGTCCCAAAATTGTGTAAAAATGCACAAAACCAGCATGGGCATGCAGGTCATAACTCCCACTTCCAATTTTTCCAAAAATTAGGCCCGTGATGTACTCACGCTCCAAACCGGAGCCTTGTGAAGTTTCACGGCCTACAAGACAAAATGGCCGCCGGCCGCGTGTGCGTCCCGCGACCCGGCATGAAGCGAAGCGATGCTTCGTTCCGCTTCCATTCAAAAATTCGGACTAAACAATTTCACCGCCGGGCCCGGGTTTCCCTCATCACTCGTCGCCACTGTTGGGGGCGGGTCAGAGCCCCCACGCGGTCCCGTAAGCCCCTTCACCCAAGGACTCACACGGGCACCAGTCCTTCCAGTTCGGGCTTCCCGGTCGCTCTACCGCGGCCGGGAACGCCCCCTTTATTTATACAAACTGCGGCGGCGTGATACGTCACGCCGCCGCGTGCGCCCGTCATCGGACGGCGCCACAACCCCTTCCACGTGTGGAAGAAAACAAGGCTGGCGTTTCCAGCCCACTGCTGATCGTGCCACCTAGAGTGCCACCAGCATGAAGGTAAATCCTGCCCAAACCCTGCACGTGGTCCTGTATCTCTGGGACATTGCGAGCACAGAGAGGGGCAGACATTTTATGAGCAGAGACCGTTGCAAGAGCGCTACAGGGGTTGCAAGAAAGGAAAGCCTTTGTGATACAGACTTTGTCAATGCAGGACAAACTGTGTGCAATAATATGTTTATTGAATTATTGAATTGCAGATCCTGTATGAACAGATTGACAGGCACGCAAGAACGGGGTCACCCACCCTTACAATGAATGGACCTGTTGCAACAACAGGGTCAGACTTTGAAATTGCGAGAACCCGTGAGATTTCCAAGAACAGGGCATGCAGAACCAAGGGGGACATTGCAATTACGCAGACCGCCGGACATTACAACAGGGGCCAGTATACATTAGCATATGGCATGCCATGCGTTGCAGGGAGGTGGGAATGGCTGACTTGCCAAGCTTCTGAAATCAGCTACGGGAATCGCAGTGTCATATATTCTGCAAACAAACTATTGCGTGAACACACCTTCACAGAGGCTGGCTGTGAAGGAGTCAAGGGAAGTAAATAGTTTTGTGCAATAACTGTTCTGAAGTTCTTTTTAGTAAGACTGTTTTCAAGTCGTTGATAATCTGAATAGCATTGTTTTATTCCCTTGTCAGTAGACTGACGTCCTTTTTTTAAAAATTGTTTTTTATTAACTTTTACAATACAATCCATACAACTTAACAAATCCCCAATTATGAGGCATAACTCGCCCCCCCCCCTCGCCAGATGTCCTTTTGTGTGAACTTGCATGTTTTTGCAATGTGAGGAGGGGGTTGGGACATTCAGTGGCATGAATCCGGCTTCAAGAACAAAGCGGGGGAAGGGTGGGTGATTGCTGGCTCTTAGTCCCCCGCTCATTGGCCAAGGAGTATCTGGCTTGAAACAGCCTGAGGCTACTCGTGAGCATATGTTGGGATGGCAATATCCATTCCTTGCAGAGCGACCTCCCAGACTCGTGCTTTGCCATTCATTGCACGGGTCGCTGGGCTGAAATTAGAAGCATGCTGGCAAGCATGGTCTCTTGAGTTTTGACAATGCCCACACTCGACTTGGATCGTCTCACACTAGAAAGATCGCAATGAAGTATTATTTTTTTAACTCCCTAATTTAGCAAATTATATCACCTCCTACTGTCTAGGGTGGGCAACTTTAAGCACTTTATGCACTTTAAGCACTGGCGCTATAGGCATGGCTCCTACACTAATTTAGTAAGTGCACAATGTTTATATTGAGTACCCGTGCATTTGAAGTATAAAACCAATGGCATTCATTGAAATATGTTTAAATAGGTAATCGTGTTTAGAAGACAGCAAGATACAGTTTAAACTGAAATGAAGTGATGAACATGATGTGATAAGGTGAGCCTGGATCACTTTTGGAATTCGATTGCAATTTGCACAATTGGTGAGCAGTAGATAGTATGTTTTATGAGCCATCCAGGGTTGGTTCCATGGAAAGAGGTGGGCAGACTGGAGAGCTGGCATTGCAGATGGGCTAGTCGGAGAGATGGCCAGGATGGTGGAGGATGTCGAGGTGGGAAGGGGTCTGACCAGGAGCACAAAGATTGGCTCAAATAGTTGGATTTCAAGGACTACACTGTACAGTAATAATGTTTTAGAGAGTTTACTTACAAAATACACAAATTGCATAATAAAGCCACATGACAGCATCAGCATGTAAATACTTATAGCAACATATTAAGCCAAAAGAATATGATTGTGGCTTTAATGGTAAACTATAACTCCCAGAATGCAAGATAATTCCAAACTGAAAAATCTATTTAACCCCACGGTACTTTCCGTGATTTAAGACATTAAATAAAAGAAGTTGTGTAATAAACAAAGATAAATATGTGTGCTCCTTCCCACTATCCCGTGCCAGCAGATGCTACAGGCCAGACATGTGACATGGAGCAGCAGCAGTGTGATGGACTGGTGGTGGGCCGATCTAGCACTGAGCTGGGCAGCTGGTGCCGTGGCGCCACCGGCGGCGGCATAAGTGAGCCAAGAATATTTAGGCCCTGGCACTTATTTTTTTTTAATAATTAAGCACTGGCTACAGGCACCCTAAGCACACTACTCACTCCTCCTAAATCTATGACTATCAACTACAATCTCACAGCTAATGACCTAGCTGAATACTTCACTGAAAAAAAATCCCTCTCTCTCCTGAGTTTCCTCACACTCCCTCTTCCTACATTTTGTACTCTGCCCACTCTACCAACATCCCCTGATCATCAAGTGATCTCTCTACTGATGAAGGCTAAACACTCCTGTGCCCCATCACACCCTCTTACTCCTCAGCTAGTCAAGCCTATTGCCCCTTTAGTGACCTATCACTTTGCTGAACTCTGCAACCTGTCCTTCAACTCTGCTTGCTTCCCCCCTGTTTTCAAAACAGCTATGGCTATCCCTCTCCTAGTGATCCTTCTCCTAAAAAAGAAAGGGGCTGACCCAAACCTAGTAGCTAATTTTTGTCCTGTGTCTCCCCGTCAGCACTACTCTCAAGTGCTTGAAAGGGTTGTTTTCAATCGTCTTACTAATTCTTGAGACATCCAGAGCCTACAAAAACCCCTACTAGCAGGTTTCTGCTCATGTCAGTCCACTTAAACTGCTCTCATGTATGTCTCCAACTTCATCGCCTCTGCTAAGGATGCCATCCTATCCTCTATCCTAATTCTTCTTGACCTGTCAGCTGACATTAACACTGCCAATCACTCTGATCTCCCTAATCCCTTAAATGCTGAACTATTATGCAAGTCTATGGAAAAAGGACAAGCATACTCATACTTAGCATTTAAAGGGTTAATACTCTCTTCCTTCTTGGGATTCATGATCAATCCTTTACCTGGATTGACTCATACCTTGCACCTTGCCAGCTCTCTGTCTCCTGGACCAACAACACCTCTCAACTAACTCTACTGCCGTTTAATATTGGATAGCTTTGCACTCTCTGATGTTAAACTCTAGCAAAACAGAGGTGCACTTCTTCCTTGCCAACTGTTCTCTCTCATCTCTTCCTCTGTTTACCTGGTTCCCACGTGACACTCTCCCCTACTCTTCTTCAGCTAGAAACATTGGCATCATCTATGACTCTTCACACACCTTCTCTACTTATATCTCTAAAATTGGAATAGCAGCTCACCTCAACCTTCTAAATATTAGGAAAATCAGGCACCTCATTCCTTTCATCAATGCCAAGCATCTCTTAACCACTCTTGTCTTCTCTAAACTGCACTACTGTGCCAGCATCCTCTTTGTTCTCCCCAACTATGGTTTCTTTCTTTTTGACAAGATCATTAACTTCAACACCAGGAATCTCTTTGAACTCCTTCACTTCACACCTACTTCCTTGTACGAATAGCCAATGATGCAAAACAGGGCCAAATTTACATTTCTTCTCCTGGTCCACAAATATATCCACAGTATGGGACCACTGTATCTATCCTCCTCTATCCAACTCTCCAAGCCTTCTTTTATCTCTGCTCTGCCTCATTTGACTACCCTTATGGCTCCTCGCCCTCCCTGCTCTTACTCTCACTTCCAATTCTTTTCCCCAGACATCTGAGAAACAGTCCACAGGGATTTGTTCAAAATCAAACTAAAATCCTACCTCCTCGCCTCTGAGTTAACTTCTTAACCTACCTCTGATCCGCCTGCTAACTAACATATGTTGTCGCCACTAACCTGCTTCTGTCCATCATTTCCTCCACCCTAGCACTTCACCCATTATGGTCACATCAAGAGCAGAGTTGTCTGTACCACCTACCTGCACTTAGAAATGCCTAATGCTGGTTGCCGTTAGCCTATGTAAGTTCACTTAAGTATTGTCCCTGGCGACCGTTCCATTTACTTCCCTCCACAACCTGCTCAGAATGTTCCTCAAACTCACCCAGTTGTAAAAATCTCAATGATTCCCATCAAATCTGATTTCTTATCTATTGTATGTTCTTTTGTGATCAAAATAGCAGTGTTCCTCTTGTATATAAATAATAAAATTCCCAAATAAACACATAAAATACATGTGATGCTCAATGCAATGATGCTTTGTCTAGAATTCCAAAAAAAGTTACCTGAAAATGAAAGTAAAATGTTGCAACTCTCAAACAGCAACTGACACCAGTCCACATCCTCCCCCTCTGAAAGATTCCCAATGACTGCTGAAGAGCTCCAGCATATCCGTCAATATGGAGTGAGGCAAATCTGTCTGCCCAAACTCGTTTACCTTAATCTCCTCAAGGTTAGTGAAGTTCAGTGGATCACAAATACATTGTCAACATGGGTTATTTGGGATTCAGACAAATAATTTGGCGCAGTATTAGTTGTTAGAATGGATTTCTGAACTCTGCTGTAGTGAACAGATGTTCAGGAGGCTACCTTTGTTTAATGAAAAAGGGAACATTTCTGCGAAGTTACCCAGGACAATTCAAGGCAGCTTGTCAAGCAATTTGGGCTAAATCTCAGGAATAGTCGGGGTGATCTGAGGTCTTGGAAGAGCACACACAGTAGGACGAAAATAATTACCCTTAGACAGCAGTATATCAAAAATATATGCTTTATTAGGCCCAGAACAAACACAGGTGAGTAATGCAGAACACAGTGACACTACTACTTAAACGCACACTAGGTGCAATATATATACAATCACTTTTCAGTCATTGTTGTGAAGTGCGGATTCCCACCAAAACCTGTAAGGAGGGAAAGCAAACAAACATTATCACAATGGCCAAATGCAGAAATGGGTATCCATAACTTATGAAGTATAGCTCTGCAAATCTCACAATGGACAAACTTCAATGGGAAGGAAACGTTAGAAGAGGACACCGGAGTGTGAGGAATTCATTTTAAAGAGTCATAGGTGGGTCTGCTTCGGAGAACAAAGCTGTCCCTAACTTTCGGACGACTATAGGAAGCAAGAGCCACCCAAGTGAAGGCAAGGACCACAAGAGATCCTTTGTTAGTAAAAATGGTATGCATGAATTAGGGGGCCACCGGAAAGTGGTATGATTACTCACCCTCTTTGGCTCACTCTGGGCCCAAACATGGCAGGTTTGAAGAAGGTCACCTGGACTACGAAATCCCCTCATTGGTTACACTTTAAAGTGCACAGGCACTGCGGGTGCAGGTCCGATTAAATCAGGAGCTGGATCTCTCATCACAAATGCAGGACAAAGAAATCACTGATGCAGCTAGTCTCAGCACACTTGAAGAAAGGTGGGAAAGTCGACAGCAGTGACTGCCACTGTCCCACAGTGATGCAGGAGGACTCAAGTCTCAAGGGCTGACACACGCTTATCTCTCGTGGCACAAAGCAGTATGGATGACAAGATTGGTCAAGAAACTGCTTTGCAGTGCGAATAAGGGATCTCCCTAAGCGTGAGCCGATACATCATGCGGGAACGCTCCAGCATGGATGCCAAGGTACGAGCTGGTCAGTCCACTGGATGGCCCAGGGACCCTTTCCGAGAAGGCTCATTTGCAGGGCTCCAAGGAGACATTGACAGTGATTGGTCTCACTACTCAACAGTGCTGAAGCACCCTTGCAGGTCTCAAAAGATCGAGCACAAAGCAGGGCTCTACTGGGACAACAGCCGGCTCAGGGTGCCAACCCTCCTCTGTGCGGTTCTGGACAGTCTTTGGATCTGCTGCGCTTCTCAGGATACTTGGCTCTGTGTAGTGGTCGATTGGGACCTCAGGGTGATCCCCGGGTCTGCATTCAAAGCCCCGCCTCATATCCGAAGCCCAGTGTGTGCTTGCACCAAGCTGACCAATGAAGAGATCTGCTCCACTCATGCACACCAGCAGCAGTCTAATCATGGACCACTGCTGCTTTCATGCTCTTGTTCCCACCAGACATCCTGGCACCAGTAGTGTGTATTGGGACCAGACAGTCTCAGCCCACTTCCTGGGTACAAGCACATGTGACATGCATTAGCCTGCATTAAGCGTCGGCTTTCATAGGAGAATGTATGCCCAAATAAGGACTCCTCAGGTCACAAAGTGCAAGGGGAAGGCCAGGGGACAAAATGCGAAAGGAGAAGACAAAAGACCTTGTGGCACGACCGTTACAGACACTAGCCACAGTCATGAGCGGAAAGCATGGTATGCCTCAGTGAAGGTTAATACAAATACATGAAAAAGCTTCTGCTGCCACCAGTCTACTTCTAAGCACATAGTCCAGCTACCAACAAATCCTTAAGGGATGTTTATGGCCCGAAAACACAAGGACCTCTGTGCGTGGTACTGTAATGTACTTTGCACACTGCAATACAGTTGCCAAAAGTTGCAACAACGCCATAAGACTGAGGGAAACAATGTTTCCAATTAGTGACTATCATAAGGACAAGTCAGATTCCCCAGAACAATGAGCGAAAGCCCAGTGGAGCACATCTGAAGTCTGTGCTTCACTGGAGGAAAGTCAAGACAGGAGGCTGAAACAAAAGCAAAAATATGGGAGTCCACAAATATAGAGGTAAGTGAAATTCTACCTACCATTCCTCCAGGGCATTGACTTCAAAATGCTTTTAAGCTATGTTGTCTTGGTGCTTTGAGAGAAGCAAATACATGCTATCATATTAGATTCTGTCAGGTATTTCTTCTGACTATTAAGTTTCATATTCAGAATAATGGTACATGTTTTTATTTTATCTTAGATTGTCATAAAGCTGTAATGTAATGTTTGTGCTAAGTAACAAATGTTTGCAAAATACAATGAGGCCAATGTCAACTCCTGTGGCATGCCACAGTATGACTTAAGCAGTATATATTGGCAGCCTGAAAGCAAGTAGGTGTAACTTATCCCAGACAAAAAGGAGTTTAACCAGTCCATTGCCATGACTTGGATGGGGAGAGTACACTGGAATTGTGTTAAAATGTTGTGATAAATATAGTCAAATGTGGTATATAAATCTAATAGTACCAATGGCGTAAGATGTTCTTCATCAGTGACTATAATCTGGCTGTCGTATTAGTATTGAATGTGTTCCATAGGCTAGCATAGACACTGTTTGAAGCTTGTCGATCAGGTTCTGTGGTTCAATAAGGTTTTGTAGTGATCTGTTCATGTAATCTAGTCCTGAAGTTTCAGCTCATTGACTATTGCAGCAGGTAAAGGGTCATCTTTAGATGCTAGTCTCCACTCCGTCGTTAGCAGCCGAAAGATAACTAGTGATGGACGATATGACCATACTGGTTGATAAGGTGTTGTTGGGGCCCTGATATTATTTGATCTGTTGTCTTTCAAAACCATTGACCGTTCCACCATGCAGTCCCGGCAAGCTTCTGCTGGCCTGGGGGGAACTGTCCTTGCCTGGTTTATGTCCTTCTAGGCTGAAAGGGGCCAAACAATTTCTTTGCCTCCATTTCTTTCTTCCTCCTCTTCACTTTCCTGTGGTGTTGCGCCTTGTCCCCAATACTTTTTGATATCTATATTTAGCCTCTTCTGGTTCTCATCCACTCCTATGGCCTCAGCTCCTATTCATATGCCGACGACATGCAGACCCTGGTCCGTTTAGATCTTGACCAGGTGGAGATGTCGTCATGCTTGTGTCGGTGCTTGTGGGTTTGGATGAAGCTCAACAGGGACCAGACAGAAATGCTTGTTGTGGGTGCACTGGCGGGGCTATCATTTTGGGTGCCTGCTTTTTGACGATCTTTGCTGGGCAACCTCCCTGCCCCAGTTTCTGTAGTGAAAAACCTGGGGGTGACATTCTCAGCTGCCCTGCCTATGACTCAGCAAGTGGTGGCAGTTTGTAAATCAGGGCATTTCCAACTTAGGATTCTGCGATAGGTCCTCACTTTTATTCCTCCCCATCTTCGTCAATTACTGGTAGCGCCCTTATGCTTAGTCAAATAGACTATTGTAACTCACTCTATATAGCCCAGCCAAAAGGCCTGATCCAGTGTCTAAAATGGCTGCAAAATATGGCAGCACTGGTGGCTACTGGCTCCCCTTTTGGAGCCCATATCACCCCCACCCTACGATGCTTGCATTGGCTTCCGGTCTCCAAGCGCATTGACTTACAATCATTGTGTCTGGTTCATCAGGTTTTGCTGGGTTTTAGGGCTGGCTATCTGCAGGAAAAATGTTTCATGGACAGCTGGCCTTCTGGTGATCCCCACCTATAGGCATGCTAGGATGGGGGGCCGAGCGTTCTCAGTGCCCCGGATTCGGATTGTGGAACGCCCTGCCCCCACATTAAAACAGATCACAGATCATCTTGAATTTAGACTGTCCCTGAAAACCTTTCTATTTTAGATCAGAATGAGGGGGTCCGTACTGTGGTTTCCTTGCACCAAGATGCTGTGTGGCGGTAGTGTGCTCTATAAATCCTTATACCATAACTATGATGTGTTAGGAAGAATTCTCCAGAATGGCTAATTGCCCTTACCTACTGAGTCCCTCAGCAGCTTTGCTGGATTTCTAGGATTTATTTTTTTCACCTGGTAAGAGTGTGAGCCTTTTTTCCCACTCGTACATGTATTTTGCTGTGTGTTTAACATTGTTGTGTTCATGGACAGTGGAGCCTCACCTACTCCATAGGCATCATCATTTTACTGTGTGTCACACAGCACCTTTAGTGCAGTGACACAGGGTTGTCTCTTTCAGACTTCCCACTTTAAACTCCATTTTCTGGGACTGACTACTGTCTCCCAGAACATGTAAAGTTGCCATTGACTTTATTAGTCTTTTTAAATTCACACACCCAGTACAAACTATATTCCATAGAGTACTGGAAAGGGTTAACAGTTATCCCTTTTTGTCTGTCTCTCATGGAACATTATTTCGTTCCCCTTTCCTTAAGATTTGGCTGGTGACAGTGGTATCTACCATATGTTTCTTACTGCGGTCTATGTAAATAGCCTTGGTACTGTTTTAGGCTAGGTTAGTAGCCTCAAACTTAAATCCGCTGGACCCCATTTACTTTTATTTGGTTCGGGATGGGTTCATTATTTATTGTAAAGGTCTTTCTCGTGTGCGCCAAACCAGGTTTGGTTCCTTTGTTCGCCGTCCTTTGGCAGGCTTCTGCACAGAAGCCCTCCTTAGGAGCCCGAGAGTCTGGGTAGACAGGATGTGAGGGAGGGGTTTCAGGACCCCTGCACTTGGTTCCCTTGGAAACCCAAGTCGCAATCTTGTTTGATTGGCTAGGTGACTGTCCTGCCAGGACAGCCACCCTGCTGTGTGTTCTAATTCTGCTCGATCTCTCCTCTGCCTTTGACACTGTCAACCATGCCATCCTGCTCAACCGTCTCCGTGAAAACCTGGGTATCACTGGTCAGGCTCTGGCGTGGCTAACCTCTTTCCTTTCAAATCGATCCTCCCAGGTCCAACTGGGGCCCTTCCTCTCCGACATCTTTTTCTCCACCTGTGGTGTCCCCCAGGGATCTAATCTCTCTCCCTGGCTGTTCAACCAGTATCTGGCACTCCTTGCCCACCGCATCGCCGCTCTCTGCCCTAATTTCCAGTGCTATGCGGACGATACCCAGCTCATTTTCAGGCTACCCTCAGCCTCCCCCTCTCCTTCCCTCATCTCTGACTGTCTGTCTGCTATCCAGGAATGGTGTGCCACCAATGACCTCTGCCTTAATGCCAGTAAGACTGAGATTCTACCCATCGGTACACCCACTCCCTCCTTCCCTGCAGCTCTCTGGCCTGCCTCCCTTGGCCCCTCCCTGCTCCTACCTGCAAGGCAAAAAACCTTGGGGTCAACTTCGACTCCACACTCTCCTTCTCTCCTCATATTTCTGACGTCGCTAAGAAGTCACACTACCAGCTGCACCTCCTCAGAGGTATTCTTCCCTTCCTCTCCTTCCCCCAGAAGCTCACTGTCTCCCGAGCCCTGGTTCTCTCGAAGCTGGATTACTGTAACAGCCTCTATCTTAATCTGCCTGCCTCCACTCTCCGCCCTCTGCAACTCATCCAGAACAGAACTGCGAGACTTGTCCTTGGCCTCAAACCCAGGGACCGTATCTCTCCAGGACTGAAATCTCTACACTGGCTCCCAGTGGCTGCGAGGATATAGTTCAAAACCCTCTGCATTGTCCACAAGGCCTTCTGGGGCCTGGGTCCTAAATACCTTCAACTCTCTCTTCCCAAATATCTTCCTTCCCGAGCCCTTCGCTCATCCGCCTCCAACTCCCTCAGGGTCAGCCGCTTCTCGAAGCAACAAGCTGGGGGTAGATCTCTCTCCGAGGCAGGGGCCTCCCTCTGGAACAGCCTTCCTGCCTCCCTGAAACTCGAGGAGAACCATCTCCGGTTCGGGAAGCACCTCAAAACCTTCCTCTTTGCTTCTGCTTTCTCTCTCCCTCTCCCCTGCTGAACAGCTAATATTCTTCACTGAAACTGCACTGATTCTGCAACTGGACCACTCTTAACGGCCTCGGTCTTGGGCCCAGCTACTCTCCACTTGCACTGATGCCCTGGAACCCCTCTGCACTGCGGGACTGTCTCTGTATCCCTACAGCCCCCCCCCTTTCCCAGCACTTGTTCTGCACTTACCTTGCACTTGCCACCAGCTGGCCCTATTTATTTATTACTTTACGTCACTTACCTTGTACTGCACTTCCCCCCCTCCCCTTCCCCTTGCACTTTTCCCCCTCCCCCACCCCTGCACTTGCGCGATCTGAATGACACCTGGCCTAGTTGGATCGTTGTCTGTCTCCCCTTGTTCCTCCCCTCCCCGCCTCGTCGCGCCTTGAAACACCTGTGTATAGGCGCATTACAAATGCCATATCATATCATATCATATCATACAAATGCCATATCACAAATGCCATATCATATCATTGACAGCCAGGCTGTGTGAATGGGGGAAAACTGCATAACAAGCAGGTCTCTGGGACTTGGAAGGCAGAGTCACCACTGGATCGAGAGAACCAAAGAGAAGCTGAAGGAAGAGGACCACTACCACGACTGAACCTCCCGGTGAAGCCCTGCTGTGGGTCTGAATCTCCAAACTTTGATGACAGAGAAGATCTGCAAGGAATCTTCTTCCCTTGAGCTGGTGGGACCAACCCGTTTGCCAAACACCAAGCAAGGCCTCCCTCACCTGGTCGAACGTGCTTTGCACAGCTGCAGTGAACCGGATAGCCAGGAGGACCGGACCCTGTTTGGGTTTTAAGGAGAGCACTTTTTATTAATTGCTTTGCTCTGCTGCTGGTTTCTTCCCTGGGCAGTGCAGCACTCCCAGTCTTCCTTCTTCATGTCAGTCTGACAGCTGCTTCAGGAACCAGGAGCCTGCAGGATCTGCCAGGAACTTCTGCCTCAGCTACAGCATTCTTCTTCTTCTAAGGTCCTGTTCAAACCCGGTTGTTTGTTCCGTCCGACCGCAGTGAAAGTGTTTAAAATCTTCGTCAATCCGAGGGCTTGTCCTTCTCTACTCTTTTAAGTAACTTTTCTTCTGATCAACTTCGTTTCGAACTCTTGGCAAAGACTTAACCGCAAACTACTCTGAACTGTGTGATCCTCTGCAAAGACTCCATTAAGATTGGCCCAGGCCTATTGATTTGACTCCTCATTGTAGCAAGCCTTTTCTAGATTGCCCTGCCTACTTACTTGTTGTTGCTGCTTAATTTTTTATAACCTCGTCTTTTCCCTCCCTTTTTAAATTGCCGGAGTGCCATTTTGCTCACACTTCATTTTGAGCTTAACTTGTCCAGAATTGATTGTGTGTGGTGATTGTGATTTTTCTGCTGCTTTATTTAATGAAATGTTTTACAAATTAATGTGTAAATAAATGTATATTTGTTTACTCAGAAACCTCGAGTTTGAACCATAGCAATTGCTCTCCTTTGTGTAACTTCTGATACTGCTCACTTTACTCTTGAGATAAGTTTGGCTGCTCAGCCATCGCTACCACTTTACTGTGTAGTAAAGGCTTGTACCAAAGGTGAATTTGTACTTGAACTTGTAGTCTTAATTGTGTGTGGTGTTCCCAAACGGTACTGCATATGATTCTGCCTAACAGGATGTACATCTATTCTAAGTGTTCGGCTATAGGACATTCTATTTGATTTAACGTTGCTGTAATTCCCAATAGGAAATTGCGATTGACTTAAATTTTTCTACATTTTTTGTAAGTGTTCTTGATCACTAAGTTAATTGCCTGGACCTGGTTATGGCGGTCTATTTGGGAGTTGATCTTCTTTCAATATATTTTGAGTATTGATGGTATTCAATATTCTATTGGCATTGCATTCCCTTTATCCTGCTATTATTATTGCACAATATATTTGAATTTGCTGTAGATACACCCATTTAGTGTCTGATTCACTGCTAAGAATTCTTGTAAATTTGGTGCGCTGTTTCCCACATTTTGCTCCTACCAGTTGTGTGGTGAACCATTTGGTTAATCGCTTTGGTTAGTGCATTCAAATGTGTATGGCAAATAAGCAAACAAAGTCAAGAAGCTCTTTAAAAGTTGTTAACATTCTAATTCTCCCAAGCACTATTTGTGGCTGCCTATGCGCTTATATTGTTCACTGCATTGCCCGTTTAACATGGGATATTGCGCTTATAAATGTCTATAATCGTCCAATTATCTTTTTACTCTCCAAGTCCTCTAATTGTCATGAAGTTATGTCCTCAGCCTCATCATTTAAGATATTTGGTACCATTTCTGTATGGAAGAAAGTTGCTCTAAAATCCTTTCGTAGAGCACATTATCCCTGCACCGTTTGCCATATACGTGTAATTTCAATAATTATTCCCACTTTTGTTTGGATGCATATTTATGTTCTCATCCTGCCCCTAAACCACTTTGCTAGAAGAAGTGAAACCGCATAAATTGGAAAAATCATAAATTAACCAATAACGGTTGCCTTTATGGAAATGCATGTACTAGCATAATAAAAGTGTGAACATCACATTTGACAGGGCATCATGTGCTTGTAAAGAAAATATATTTAGTTGCCACTCAAAATAGAGTAATTAAGAGTCCCAGAATTATAATGCCAGATGGTTAGGTTTTGGTATCTATTTTCTTTAGAGAACGAGGTAATTGGAGCGAGCACGGACATGTTTCTAATTACCAAAACAACCTAAACAATTATTTTTCATCAAATATGTTGCAAAAAGGTTAAGAAAACAGAAGGTTAATACTTGTATTTGTGTCCTTTTTTGTGAAGCACATAGAATTTAATATACAAAGATGTTGCTTTCAGTGTTGTATGTGGGCAAATAAATATTGATTTAATTATACAACCATTTAATCCAGGATTGGAGAGACTAATGTTCAACCCAATAGAAGTCATATGGAGCACAGTAAACCCAAACCCGAGGAAAAACACACACGCACCGTTAGGACAATAGTCCAGTTAGTGAAGTTTTGCGATCCGGGGAGCTTATATCACATTGCATTTTCTATTCTGTTTAATTTCTTTTTGTGTTGTAAACCATAATGATTCGAAACTGGGAGGGTACAGAGTGGGGGAGAGGAGTGGATGAAGTACCGTGTACAATCCTCAGCCCACGAATGGCACATTCCTTCAAACTTTGCAGAAAGGACTAAGGACTTCATCGCAAGTTTGGCTTTATTCGGCTGCTATTTCTGCCAAGTGGAAATAGCGTTACTGCCGGTGGCCGTGGTGAAAATAGCGCTGCATCACAAGTATGTACACAGCCCCGGGTAATGCTAATTGTGCCCGACGGAAACAGCACTGGCAAGTGGCCTACTGGTCCAAAACCCTGCGCAAAAAGTGCTACCACCGAACGTTGGCACAATTAGCACATGCTATTAGCACCAGCGAGAAAAGAATCACCGCAGGAACGGGAAACACTGCGTGACCATTTTGCAAATCACAATCCATTCATAGTCAGAGCCCCTGGCAGTCATCCACACTTCCAGACCATCAAACATGTTTCAGGAGAGGGCAAAGGGCAAGGCGGCCTAAGATCGTAGAAGAAAACTGAAGTTCACAGATGCAGAACTCATTGTGCTGGTGGATGAGGTTGTGGCCCACCATGCAGAGGTATATGGAGGCAGGAAGAAGAAGACATCCTCTTAGCGCTGCACCCAGATCTGGAAGGCGGTGAGCAAGGAGGTGTTGGCAGTCAGACACGTCCCCCGGGAAGGAGAAGACTGCAGCAAGCATTGGAATGACCTGCGGGTCTGGGTCCGAGGAATCCTGTCCCAAAATTGCCAGGACAGCATGGCCACAGGGGAAGGCTCCCCACCTGTACTGGACCTGACACCCTGGGAAGACAAATTTAGCATGTGATTGACATGGAGGCGATTGATGGAGTTGTAGAAGACAAGACGGGCACCCAGAAGGCGGAAGGTGATTTAAGACCCCCCCCAATCCAAATATAACAACAGCCGAACAAATCATCCCCCAGTGGAGCTACTCAGGAGCCGAGCACTGCGGCTGGAGGCAGTGTATGGTAGTCACTACAGGCACCAACGGCAGCACCCATATCACAGTGCACCAAGGCCACCTGTGTGGCCCAGAGTAGTAGGGTGGGCATCCAAGGAACTTATCCAAGTGGCATGCCCCACATAGTCATGGTGGGGGCACAGCAGTGCCCCATTGGGACCTGGCAGAGACAAGTTCCAACCCCCCCTCCAATCGTCATGTGTACCAGCCAAGTAGGTAAAGGAGATCAGATGCAGGCAAGACAAGCTATTGATGTGCCACCAATTGACCCCTGCCATGCCACCACATCCAATTGCAATCCCCCAAGTTCACCCCTCTAGCACGTCGCCCCATTGTTCGCAGACCACAACCAGACACACGTGTGCCAGACCTGTGCATCATTCCAACAACCCCATCCCACAATCCTCAACATTCAATGACTGTCATGTAGTCAAAAACACATATCGGAATGTGTCCTAACACCATCTCCTCTATCCCTACAGGCACACAAGCATCACCAAAGGATACAGGGGATGAGGATGCAGAAGGACCATCTTCACATTCGGCCTCCAACTCCACCACCAGCACCACCCCCCGCTAAGGGGATGCAAATCTACCCCTATGTGCAAGGCACCCCACCACACCCTGCTGCAGCAGGGTCTTGCCCACACCAGAATCCCATCCCACCACGAGCACAATTTATGACAGTAACAACAACAGTGTGGCAGTCCAGGCTGCCAGGGAGGACACAGCCCCGACAACCACCACCCAGGAGGGACAAGTGGCAAGAAGCAGGAGTGATGGCAAGCATGCAACAGTGGCCCCAACACCTAGCCACAGTCATCGCCCTCCACCACCCAACACACCTGAGAGCCCAGTTTGGGAAATAGAGCGCACCCCACGGCCACTGGGCCCAGCACGCTAGTGGTGTGCACAGACGCCAGAACCCGACACTGAAACCAGCTCCTATGGCTCCCCAGTTGCCAACCCCCAAGGCAATGTCCCACCCCACCACCCCATCGGACAGCTGCCCTGGGCTCAGTCATGGAGCAGCTAACTGAAATGGAGGAACTGCAATGGCAGATGGAGAACATTGCCACTGGCCACAACCAACACATGCAGGTGATTAGTGAGGCAATCAAAGCAGCCACAAGGAGTATGCCCCGCGGAAATGTGCGGACCAGGAGATCCATGGGAGCATGCACAGCCTCACTGACTGGGTTCAGACAGAGGGTGTGCGAGCTGTGTGTGGGCATCTCTGCCCTACCGAGCAGTTGAGGGAGACCAATGCCGTCCAACGGCAGCAGCTGAATGTGGCATCTTCTATTGCATCCACCTAAACCCCCCTGCCCCCTATGGAGGAATCACAAAAAAAATCCCTAGGAGGAGATCCCTGCGTCAGCTGAACTCATGCTCACTGGATGCTGGGGGTGGGGAGAAAAGGGCACGTCCATCATGAATGGCATGGCTATTGTTGCCCTGAGTGGATTCAATATAGACACAGTGGTGGGTTGAAGGAGGAGGGATAGTGTGCTGGGGTGTTGAGTGCTCGGTGGGGGTAGGGGGATAGTGTGCTGGGGTCTTGGTGGTGGGTGGGGCTATTAGGGGTTGTGTGCTGGGGTGTTGTGGCTGGGTGGGGGTAGGGAGCATAGTGTGCGGGGGCTTTGGGAGTGGGTGGGGGTAGGGAGGATAGTGTGCTGGGGTGTTGGTGGTAGGTGGGGAGGAGGATTGTGTGTTGGGGTGTTGGGGGTTTGTGGGGGGGAGGGGAGATAGTGTGCTGGGGTGTTGGTGGGGGAGGGTGATTATGTGCTGGGGTGTTGGTGGTGGGTGGGGCTAGGGGGATTGTGTGGTGGGATGTTGGGAGTGGGTGGGGGAAAAGGGATAGTTTGCTGGAGAGTTGGGGGTGGGTGGGGTTAGGAGGGATAGTGTGCTGGCGTGTTGGTGGTGGGTGGGGATTCAGGGGGGATTGTGTTCTGGGGTGTTGGTGGTAGGTCGGGGAGGGGGGATTGTGTGTTGGGGTGTTGGGTGTGTGTGGGGGGAGAGGGGATAGAGGGCTGAGGTGGTGGTGGAGGGAGGGGGGGTTGTGTGCTGTGGTGTTGGTGCTGGGAGGTGGTTAGGGGGATGGAGTTTTAAAAAGTTACATAACAATCGGTTTTACAAATGACATGCAAGAACATTCTTGATTGGTTTCTTGTGCTCTTTATTCACACTGTGCAGGTTGTGTACTAGGTCAGGTCAATGCACTAAAAGTAATTGCCTATTAGCATCAGTTGTATCAGTTGGGCCACTCTCCCTTCCCTCACTTCATCCCTGCGGGTGTCTGCCCTGGCTCCTGCCACATGGTCAGCATCTCCATCTTTCTCTCGGTGTGGCCTGTCAGCATCGGGTGGTAGATGCACATTCTTCCTTAGGCAAATATTGTGGAGCATAGCACACACCAAGACTATTTTCCCTACTTTGTAAGGGGAATACATCAGGGCCCCTCCAGTGCTGCCTAGGCACCTGCATTGTGCCTTCAGGAGTCCACATGTATGCTCTATGCAAATGTGGGTCCGGCTGTGGACATGGTTGTAGGCGGTCTCATGTGGTGTATGTGGGTCATGCGCATGGGTCATCAGCCACGCCAGCTCTGGATATCTGGAGTCACCTGCATGGGGTGTATTACAGACATCAGTCATGTGTCTCATGCATGGGTCTGCAGTCTCAATGTATCATGCACTTGTTAGATGTGAGCACTTTTGTGTGCATCCATGCCATGCAATGTGTATGTGTGATGGGTGTGCATCATTTGTATATTATGCCATTAATTACTTGTCCTGTACATGCACACAGAGACTTTATGGCGGGTGTTCTGTGGTGTGTCTGGGTTGACTGCACATTGGTAGACGGCTATGGCACGAGTGGACATGCTCTGGGGTGCTGCTGCGTGGATCTGTGCAGTGCCACATTCAAGATGCATTGTGGTACATGTGGTCTGATTTGTCATTGTGATGGATGCGGTGTGTGTCAATCACCATATGTGTGTCTGAGTGTGTCAAACGTGTCCCTGCACCCTTGGATGGCCCACATTGATGTTGCAAGGGCTGCACAGGTGCTGACAGTGCCTCCTCTTGGCATGCAATGCTTTGTGTGGCTGCCCCCTTTTTTTAATTGTGCTTCTATTTACATATTTGGCACGGTTTGTACTCACCCACTATCCAGGTCTGTTTTCCTCTGTGCCTCTCCATGTATCCTGACAGTGTGCTGCTGCATAGAACCACGGAGTTCAGGTAGCGCGAACAGCAGTGGGTTATGATGAGGTCAGGGTCACAGGTCACCCACACGTTCATGGAGTAGAAGTGCTTGTGGTTCCTGTAGACAACCACATGGGCCCCGGCACCACAAATGCAACATGGGTGCAGTCGATGGCTGCTATCACATTGGGCAGTTGTGCAGTGGCATAAAAGCGTACCTTCATGTCATTCACCTGGGCCCAGGTGGTGGGTAGTGCGATGTGTTGGTTGACATGATGCAGAAGGGCATCCAGTACCTGGCCATGGACTGTGCAGAATGTTGACTGTGCCATGCCATGGATCATAGCCTTAGGGTACTGGAATGTGCCAGTCCCCAGGAACTGCAGGACTGCCACCAGCTTTGCCAGTGGGGGCACGGCTGTGAGGATGTTAATCCTCCTCCCAATGTCCTCATGTATTGTGGCCAGCAGCAGCTCAGTGATGGTCTCCCTGTCCAGGCGGTACTCAGTTACCATCTGGGTGTTGGCCTGACCCTGTGGATGGGTGCACACCGTGCTGGGGCTGTTCTCCTCCTCCTCCTCCTCTTCCACATCATTTCATACCACCCTGTACTCCCTGTGCCCTGGCCCGGTTGTTCAGCCTCTGACACTCTAGGCTCAGCCTGAACAGCTGCCTATCCCAGCTTGCAGCAAAAAATGGCAGCATGGTGTTGGGAACAATGTTTGTGGCCTGGGTGGGTCTTGTGTAGCCCTCTGGTGTCCATTTTCTGGTGCTAATACCGCTGAGAATGAACTTGTCATACGGCTGTGGTTGTGTAGTGTGTTGTTGGTGCTATTACCGCCATCTGTAATAGTGCTGGTACCTTTTGGGTCTGGCGGTATTTGTGCCAACTTGTGATCTGGCAGAGTGGTATTGGCAGTGCTAATACCGTTACCGCTGGATTTAAGGGCTACCATCTAACTCATGATGAGGTCCATAGACAATTGCCAAATAATAATAGCAATATATAAAGGGCCTGATTTACAAAGGATTTTTGAATGGCATTGTGCCATTGTAAAATACTTCAGTAAATCAGGCCCCAGATGACAAGCAGTAATCGAAAAGGTTGACAAGATGTAGACACACAGGGCCTGCTTCACAGAAACATGTTATAAGGGCACAATCCCATTGAACCACGATCTGTGAATCAGTCCCACTATGTGCAGGTTCACGTGCACCGTGAGTGTTCAATTTGCAACATGGGCCTTGCCCCTTATTTACAAAGAAACGTAATGCTCCTGTGCACAGACGATCTGATAAAGAATCCTCTGTTCTGTTTGTGTGTGCCGACGATGGCTAGAGACTTCAGACTGCACTGGCCCTACTGAGAGCAAAGCCCTAGAGCAACCTTTGGAAGGGGGACATGAGACCCCAGGAAACATTTAGGGGCTTGGTAAAGTTGTCAAAGCAAGCACATCACCTGCACAGACTCTCAGAATAGGACATGGAAACAGTGGGCCAGATTCATGGAACGTTTTCCTATGGGATCACGCCATTATAAAACACTTCCATGAATCAGGCCCAGTGTCTTTTCTCCCCCTTTGGTAAGTGGTGCCAAGGGCATGAATGTCAATGGCATACTCAATGCTCCCGTAAACAAAGGGCTAGTTTGCCATGTGCATTCCTCTTAATTTACAAACAAATTGACACATTTGATCCCCTCATTTGCATCAAAGCCGTATGGAGCTCCTTCAGGACAACCAGTGCAATGGTGTAGTTTCTGTAATATGGTTCATCCTAGTGTTATATATGTATTTATTCATTTATTGTAGTTCTTTAAAGTGCAGATGCAAACAGAGTCACTTAACAGTCCCCCGGGTAGAATCAGAGGTAGGAGTGGAGGACTGTGATCCTTAGATGCCCTGGAAATTTCAATCACTGAAAAGTGCTAGAGATATGGCAAGGGGAAAGTGCAGTGCAACACAGATCAACAGTACAATGGCAACATTAAGGCCCTGATTCATGGAAATATGTGCGTGGCAAAACAGGGCTGCGCATGCCAATCTGCGCAGAAATTCCCGTTCAGCGATTAATGGAACCGAATGCCTGGGACTTTTGTGAATTCCACACAGACCTGGCACGTCTATGCGAGTGGACGCGTGCCTTGCCCGAGACTCCAAGCAGAGTGTGGGCCGGGCCTACGTAGCAACCCAAATAGGGGGTTAAACATGCAGAATGAGGAAGAACACGTGAAAATGTGGGCCTTTTGAGGGACGGTTCACGGCCAAGCAAATGCACGCCCATACCAACGTAAATATACAATGATATTGATGGATTTGAACACAGAAAGTCGATTCACGAAAAATCACAAGCAAACCTCAGGAACCATATGCCACATGATAGCAAGCGGAAAGTCCAAAGGCCAATAGGAAACAACGAGCGCGCAAAATGCTGATCATACGGGTGACGGTACATACAATCACAGGGGTGCATGCAAGTTATGAGCACTCGTAACTTGAAGGCTCTCTGTAAGTTACAATCAGCATCACTCAACATAGATCAGCATCACTCAACTTACGATCAGCACCACTCAACCTACGATCAGCACCACTCAACTTAAGAACAGCATCATTCAACTTGCATGCCCTATGTAAGTTACGATCAGCATCTCGTAACTTGGGTTCACGCAAGTTGAGTGGTGTTGATTGTTAGATGAGTGATGCTGATCCTTAGCTGAGTGATGCTGATCGTAAATTGAGTGATGCTGATGCTAACTTGGGTGCACACAGATTAATGGGTGACCACATGCAGTTCTCAAAGGTGCTGAATAGTCGGACAAAGGCAGGCGCAAAGGTTGGTGTGTGTTTTGCGTGGGGGCGTGTTGTGGGCCTTCTAGCCGTGACTTGCATATAGGGTGACTTTGCGTGAACAATTCCATGAATACGGGTAGCACGGAGGAAAACATCTGGACACAGTCTTGCACAGAGTCATTCTCAGCGCGCACGATCTATGGGAACAATGTGTCTTTTTCCATGAATTTGGCCCTAAGTGTGTCAGTTGCAAGGGAGCAGGCGATTGTCACTGTAGAGAGCGTTTGTGTCGTCAGAGAGTAAGTGTGCCAGAGGGTGAATTGGTGAATTGTTCAAGGATTGTCAAAAGCATTGCCATAAATTGCATTAGCAATATGCTAATCTCACAAGGATGTATCCACCTTTCCCATGGTATAGCCAGCATCATTCTGCTAAACAGTATAATCAGATGAATGTTGGTAATCTCTCGGGTTGTGATATGACAGACTGAATCAGCACTGCACATGCCACCTTCTATTTATAATGACAAGGAGGAACCTTCTAATATTTGTAACACCAGAAATGTAACTTAAGACGGCAGGCAACTGCAGCTCCTGTTTTTCTTCCAGATTGATTTAATAACCCTTACACTATTTGAAGAGAGGTGCCGTTCGTCCATTTTTGTTTTCGTTTTTTTTAAAGATGTATTGTCTTCCCTTCTAATTTGTAGAAGTAGAAATGTGCACACCCTTACTATATTTCAAAGAGTCTAGTGAAATTACTTACACTCCAGGGCTGCTGCACCGAACATATTTTATTCTTTAGAAGTTTCCTTGAAATGTGAGCTGGGGTACAGCAGATTTGGGTCAAATATGGACTGCAAAGTGACTTTGGATTCACTGGGCCTGTCTGTGCTAAGTAGTTAGTGCGAGCAAGAGCATTGCATGGGCCAAATTTACTGGACCGGGAGCTGATTCATGGAATTAAATGTGCACATAAATAGGCAGCACAAAGAAAAATGAGTAGTGCCCAGAACACCCACAGCATGCCCCATTGCAAAAAAAATAGCACGGTCGAATATTGTTTGCGCCGGACCCATGGCAAAAAGTTATAAAGGATTATTTACCAGTAATGGCCATTGCTTCCACTCCTCTCCTGTGACCGACAAGTCCTTGTCCCAGTACCCCCACCAATCTACACCCCAAACTCCTATATCGAGGCAGCACCCACAATTCCACCCTCATCCCAATACCCCCACTATTCTGCGCCCAAACCTACCTCAACTCCTCTGGCCTGTGTCTCCAATAAACTACACCTGTCATACTTGCTCCTCCAACATAACAAATTTGAAGCATTGGTGGTGAACCCATGACAGTCACCTCTTCCATGGCTTTCCGTTGGAGCAACTGCACAACAACAGCCAATCATGTTGTCACTGCAGCTACAGTTTGGCCCCTAGATGTTCAGGTGACAATGTATCACAGTGGGACACCATCCCTTCTCATCATCACCAATGCCAATAAACCATACCTGGTTTGGAAGTGCAGGTATATACACATGGACAAGCAAGTACCAAAGGGATACTTAAACAGCTGTGGTAGCAAGATGGAACACAATGTATAAGAACATGAAACCTTGAGAAGTGACTTTGCAGGGGTGAATGAATTGCCAACCGATACATCAAACCTCCCAGCTTTGTTCAACATCTGGGCAAACACCTACACACATGATTTCCAAACCTCAACAAGAGACAAAAAACAATGGGCCTCATTACGAGTCCGGCGGTAACCGCAGCGGTAAAACCGCCTGGTTACCTACGGACTTGTATTACCATTCCGCCTCCGTGACTCCTGGAAATACCAGGGCATTACGACCCTGGTGTCCTGGGAATCCCGGAGGCGGAATGGTGTAAATTCCCATTCCCCATTCCCATAGGACTCAATGGGAATGGGGAAGTGGAAACACTGGCACCATCTCGTGATGGTGCTGGTGTTTCCACATACGCTTGCAGGCGGGAGGTGTTCAACCCGCCAGGTCAGACCTGGCGGGAAGATCACCTCCCGCCTGCAGTACTCGGGATCGGGCGGTCTGGAATTAACAGTGGCGGCGGGTTTACCGCCACTGTTAATTCCGGACTGCCCGACCTGTAATGAGGCCCATTGTCATGAAATATACCTCTAATTTCCAAGTGTCTCCCCACATCGCC
The DNA here is from genome assembly GCF_040938575.1 of Ambystoma mexicanum. Taxonomy (NCBI): domain Eukaryota; kingdom Metazoa; phylum Chordata; class Amphibia; order Caudata; family Ambystomatidae; genus Ambystoma; species Ambystoma mexicanum. Next base: position 1,351,683,135 of record NC_090929.1, read on the forward strand.
ACCATCATACACACAATCCAAAACATATTCAGTCAACACTAATACAGCAGACATGCAAGACCCTTGCACAATGAATTGCATCAGACAACCACCCCTTGCTACCCCCACCCTTGCGATGGTCCCTCCCTACTTGTGAAACACATGTCCACATAGTCATATGGGCAAGTCAATCAAAGAAATGCCACCCTGCCTACCTCAAACAACCCCCAAAATGATTCAACACCCATGTATACATGTACATAGGAAGTGCGAAGCCAACCAAAGCATACATGATGAGCACACCCATGCACACTATGCACATTAATGTCCAACATGCCTGTACTGCAAGGCATGGACGTAGCCAAGTAAATGATGTGTATGACAAAGACATGAGCCATGTGCATGTCCACACATGTCATCTCCCCACAGCCTTTTATTGTTAATAATGGTGCCTGTACATCAAGCGGTTCTTCAGACAAAAGACATATAAAAATCAAAACAATTGAACCGTGATGGTGAAGCTGGATTACCACATTACTCATATAGTTGTATCAAAAAATATTTATTCAATGCAATTGCTATTCAAAATCATGTAAAATACATCAAACCATACAGGCTATTGTAACTCATATTACCAAGAAAATCTTCCACCTTTCATCCACAAACATACCAACAAATGTCCACTTACACACTCACACTAGTCAATGAGGGGGGGGATCATAAGTCATTTAGTTCTCCCTATCACTAAACACACCCAATTTTAACAATTAATGGTATTTCAAAATGAATTCTCAGTCTATACACAAGTCCAAAGATAATTCATATAGACTCTTCTCATCTACATATGTTTCAGTCACTATGGGGCCATCAATGGTGGCCAGATGTTCAATTGACCTTCTTCAGGACAAACATCAGGGGTGATGATCTATTCAATCCTGTCTTTCTTGTGTCGATGGAAGGTAAATTTGCCCTTCTTATGGTTTCTTGCTACCTCCAGTAACCAAGTGATGAAGGTAGTACTGGCTCCGTGGAAATGGATTCCAAATGTTTGAGAGCACTGGGCTCCTCAGTCTGCTCAAACATTTCCTAATCCCCAGGTGTCACCCCTTGCTTCCAAATGATGTCCCCTGTGTCTAATACAGCTCCGAAATGTGTTATGGTATCTGTCCCACCACATTAGTACATCAGTGGTTACATCTGTTTCTGTCTTGATGTTCAGCTGAGGGTACACAGGTGTGTAAGTCACGTGTCTCTGGTTATTTCTGTATATTTCCCAGCATTCCAAATCAAAGGAATCATGTAACTGTGGACAGCGTTTTAGACCATTACAATTCGATCCGAATCGGATGAACTGTAACTGTGTAAGATGCAATATGCTGTCCGCAGCTAAACGATTCCTTTGATTTGGAATGCTGGGAAATATACAGGAAAAGTTTGAGCGGACTGAGGAGCCCAGTGTTCTCGAACATTTGGAATCCATTTCCGCAGAGAAAAGGTGACCACGGAGAAAGAAGCACAAAAGCATGCATACACCAGCAAGTCAAAACATGCAGCACATGGCAGACAGAGTACACATGGTGCTGTTCACCAATAATGAATAAATGTATCGATGTGAAACGATGTACAATGATGGAAATTGAAAAATGTTCCATGAATAAATAAATAAAACAAAAAGAAACCTAAAACTTGTGAACTATATACACGAGTCAGCAGGATATTCCATGCTTATCTTGAATAATCAGCCAAGAGCGATTCCCCCTCCACATTTGCCTCTTGCAGTCGGGCCTCCATTGTTTCCCAGAGGGCTTGCAGGGCCTCCCTCATTCGAGACTCAGTCTCCTCTGCTGCCCTGCAAGAATCCTCCAGGATGGCAGCCCACATCTACGCCAACCACTCCTCAACCTCCTCCCTGGCAATTACCACCTCGTGTGCCTGCAGCCTCTCTTGGTCCAGCTGCCTCACGAATGCCATCTGTGATGACCCCAGTGCCTGCAAGCCCTGTAGTCTCTCCTGCCTCACTGGCACCTCCTTGCCTCCTCCTGCTTGCAATGCCTTCCAGGATTTGCCTCCACACCGACAACCTCTCCTGCTGCCTGGCAATGTGTCTGCTGCACAGGTACTCCCTCCCACTGAATGACAGTCTGCATCGAAGGAGTACAGCACCTGCCCTGCCATCAAGTGCCTAGTGTTCCTCCACAGCCTATTCGCCTGTAGGTTCCAGTACAGGCTAAGTGACCACCTCATCTGCCAAGGAATGGACTTCTACCTCTACCAGGGTCACAGGTACATCCAGACTGGCCAATGGTGGGACAGGGGCGCAGGAGACCATGGTGTTAACTGGCACAAAGGCCTCTGTTGAGGTTAGCTGGGACAGGATTAGGAGGAGGATGCCATAACAGTAGCCACCAGAAAGCAGTGCTGTTGCCAATTGGCACAACAGGTGGCCCATCTGCCAGTGATGCTCTACAATCAGCTCATGAGTTGTTTACACAGCATCACGGATAGCTGCCTGCCACCACAAGCCACCCATCAGCAGTGGCAGCACTGCATCCCGGATGGCCAATCGTCTGGAAGTTCAGGCTATGTCTGGGTGGAGGTATCAGTGAAGGTGGGCAGTGCTGCAGCAGATGGCCCTGGGACAGGAGGATCTGTTGACCCATCCATGGTGGACTGCACAGCCTCCTTTCTCTGGGCCAGGTGTGCAGCCTACACATCCCGCTTAGTACCACCACCTGACACCATGGTCAGGCTTGCAATTGCCTCATCCTTCTCCTTCTCCATCAACCCAGACACCTCCAATGAGGTCTCCATATCTTTGGGACCCTGTGTGGTGAAATCACCACCACCACCATGCCCCTATGCTGCGAGGTGGCCACCATGATGATGGGATCCTGGGCCTCCTCCTCAGTAGCATTGCCATCTGAATGGGACACTCCCCCAGGCACATCGCCGTCAGAGGATGTGGATACAACTGGGCTTGCTTGGGGTCTGTGCCTGCGTCTGGAGACCTTTCCCCTTGGATGCAGCTCCACAGCATAGCTTGTACCCTCTTCTTCAGCCACTGCAACTGTGGAAAAGGGAACAAAGAATATAGGAATCAATCATAAGTGCCAATGCATGTGTACTCTCCCCAACCATATCAGTATCATGCTGTCAGGATTAGTTAACAAGCAATGCCTCATGCACACAGGCCCATGCTTGGAGATCTGACAGAATTCAGTCTCACAACTGAAGGCAAAATGACAAGTCACAATGATGAGACATGCACATGTGAACATAGCACATTACACATGACAACAACTCATTTCACATCACAATCACAATGAAGCAGTGACCCAAGGGTATCCGTCAGGCAGGGCCATCAAAAGGCACCTGGCCACATGTGTCCATAGCCCTACAGATGGATCTCCAACCAGCCACATCTACAAAATGCAACCCTGACAGTCTGACATGAAATCATGCAGCAGGTATATGCGCCTGTTGCTGATGATCAAGCAGCAATGCTCTTGCTCCCCCAACACAAACAAATGTCATGATAACAACCATATATACCCCGTCATCCAGTGGCCTGACAGGTTCCAATGTAAATCTAGATAGCCAAATGCATTAAATTGCCACGAGATCACATCCATACACATATGTCAGTCTCAGGTACTGAGAGGAGTTGATGCAATCATCATACGCAATTGAACTACTCATAGAGGAGTGTTCATGAAAATACCTCAAATGACCTCAACATCTCAATTTAGTAACTGTTCCTATAGAGGCCTTGCTGTCATTATCTCACAGTGAATGCACATGATTATACTTTGTCACCAGAGGCAGGCTGAACACATACCTAAACCAGTCCACTTCACAATTGTGTGCCATTACATACTTGCATTATGTCACATCTAGACAGAATTGTTAAGATTAGCTTGCATCACATCTAGACAGATGTGAAGGTCAGCTTTCACCACACCTAGACAGTATTGTAAAGATTAGCTTGTGTCGCATCTAGACAGATTTGTAAATGTCAGCTCGCACCACACCTAGACAGGATTGTGAAGATTAGAATTGCGCCACATCTAGACAGCATTGTGAAGATTAGCATGTGCCACACCTAAACTGAATTGTAATACTAGCTTGTGTCACATCTAGACAGAATTGTGAAGATTAGCATTTCATCACATCTAGACAGATTTGTGAAGATTAGCATTGTGTGACATCTAGACATATTTGTGAACATTAGCATTCATCATATCTAGACAGAACAGTAATACTAGCTTGCGTCGCATCTAGACAGAATTGTGAATGTCAGCCTGCACCACACTTAGACAGGATTGTAAAGTTTAGCATTGCGTCACATCTAGACAGAACTGTAATACTAACTTGTGTCATATCTAGACAGAACTGTGAAGATTAGACTCTGCCACATCTAGACAGAATTGTGAAGATTAGCTTTCATCACATCAAGAGAGAATTGTGAATGTCAGCTTGCACCACACCTAGACAGGATTGTAATGATTAGCTTGCATCACATCTAGACAGATTTGTGAAGTCAGCTTGCATCTCATCTAGACAGAACTGTAAAGATTAGCATTGCACCAAATCTAGACAGGATTGTGAAGATTAGCATGCGTCACTTCTAAATAGCGATGCCACTAAGCAACCCCACTAAACAATCTCTCCTCTCTCTATACACATCTCAAATTCTAATTACACACATCCATACCTCTAATGCACACCAAGCCGCACACACTTCACCACACTGCAACAACAAAATATATTACACATAGCCTCACACAACAGCACACAACGGCTCCCAACTGAAAAGCACACCCAAGCTCAGCGAACGGTGCAATCTGAACTGAGGCTGTCAACAGCACATCACTACTCTCTGCCTTTCTCCCACTCAATCCTATTAACATTCCTACCCTCTTCCCTTTTCAGATCCACCAGAGTACCTGGGAACCACTCCGGTGTTGACGGTGCACGGTACAAATACCTTTAACATTAGCATGAACTTCTAGCATCGGCATGAGGCTGTATGCCAGCTAAGCATTGTTCAACACACATGCTGTGCAAAGCACTAACTTGATCAAGTCATGTATACCCATGAAGGACATACAAAATCTGTGGAAATGTTCGCACTGCGAGTACTCACCAGCAGTCTGGATTTATGCCTGCAGGTCAAGGACATGGGCATGGACCGCTGGGTTGATCCTCTCTAGGATCCGGAGGTGAAGGTGTGACATCCATGCACTGTGCACCTCCATGGATGCACCTGCCTTAAGGGCCGCCTTTGCCTTTGCCTGGCTTCAGATCCTAAGGTCATCCCAGCGCTTCCTTGCAGTGTCCACTGTATGGACAACCACCATCTCTGTGTTGATGGCAGCTGTGATGTCCACCCTGATCTGTTGACGACCACATGTTCCAAGCTACTTCTGCGGAATGAAGAGGGTTTCATAATTTGCCTGGACCAGATCACCCAGGATGCCAAAGAAGTTGAAAGCCCTCAGCCTTGCCTTGGTTGTGCTGGTTGATGTTGCAGACGATTGTAGAATTGTGCACCTAAGGCTGGTTGGGTGCAGCTGGGCCATGACTATGTGTACTGTGGAGTTGTGGTGGAGGTAGAGAGGCACATGTGAAGGAGAATGGGCCACTGAGGAAGAGGCACTTGACAGATGAGGAGCTAACAATCCTCACCGTTTATGTTGAAGTACACCATAGAAACCTGTCCACTTGGCCTGACACTACCCTTCATTTGACCCAGCGGTGGAGGAGGTGGCAGGAGGTCATAGATCTAATAAATGCCTGTGGGGTGGAGAAGCACACAGTGGAAGAGGTCCACAAGAAGATGGGTGACCTCATGAGTTGGACCAAGGAGAAGCTCAGCAGCAATTTGGCCTCTTCCCAGGCTACCGGAAGTGGGTCACTACATATGGATGAGCTGACTCCATTTGAAGAGGGCGCCAGTGGCCTCATCAGCAGTGAGCAGTTGGTTTGCATGGGAGGCATTGATACCTATGCAGTTACATCAGGTGAGTGCCATGTCTGTATGATGTATAGGCTTAACTGAACACAAATATGATATACTATCAGATGTTGTAGTGGAGTGGTTTGTGGTCCTTTTCACCCATCAATGAGTACTATATTAATGCATACATGGCCACTTCCATTTCATGTTGCACATCCTGGAATGTGGATGCTTGAATCATGTTTGCGGTTGACATTGATCTCCCGGTGCCCATCACGGTATACTGTGTTCTGTAGAATCGTCGCTTTATGTGGAAATGGCCGGCAAGAAACATGACATTGGAAACACTCACAGCGTTGTGCTTGTAGATAGTGCATTGTGAACATTAATTGTGAATCATATTAAATGACAATGGACAGTGGCTGATTTCAGAGTCCTCCATTCACTGGCCTTGGCGGCCAGTGGACATGGATGAACAAAAATGTCAGTGTGAAGTCACATGAGGTTGTTTACCAGTCTGAAATTGCAGTAGTTGGGAAAAAGATGTTTGATGAATGACGTTCATTCCACATTTGGAGTGTCAGTTATTCAGTGGTCATGCACGTACACACTTGTCATATCCATATTGCACACTTCTCGCATATGATGAAGTGCATGTGAGCGTGGGTAACCACAAATCAGGCCTTGGCCAATCTGGCGAAGGGATGATGGCGATTTTGGCAACACAACTTCCTGCATGCAGGTTTTCCCGACAAGAGAATGCATGATGAATCCACATGTTGTAAGCATCGCTGAAGTAAAGTAGGTGCTATTTAATTTAGCACAGAACTCCATCTGTCTACCGTAAGACCTTCCACTCTCATGCATGCATGTATGTATGGTCACCTAATCCTCCAATCTGTGGATTGAGACATGACCCAAGGTGCCCCGACATGACTGCTCAGAGCATTGATTGTCACCGACCTGTGCATTCCACATTACAGAATGCCCAGTTACAATGGGGGTCATTACGACCCTGGCGTTAAGGGTTTAACGGCACCGTAAAAGGTGTTGGTGCTGTTAAATCCTTAACGCCTGATTACGAGGTCCCTTTGCGGAACCCGACCTTAACGGCTGGTTTTACCAGCCGTTAAAGTAGGGTGCCGCAAACAGACCTCGGTGCTAATTACGGTACCGTAATTTGCGGTACCGTACTTAGCACCTTCCCCAGTCCCATTGAGCTCTATGGGGCGAAAATGGGAATGGGGAAGGGCCATGGTGAAATGGGGAAATACTGCCCCGCCAACCTTGGAATGGGGCGGTATTTCCCCATTCCACCATGGCGGACTTGTTACAACACCGGCACCAACCATGGTGCTAATAGCGCCATGGTTTAGCGCTGGGGTTGTAATGAGGGCCAATGTCTATTGCAAGTGTGCCAGTCCCTTTTGTGTCTTTATTCATTTGATTTGAATATGAACGTCCAAGTTGCTAGGTGGGCCTCTGAATTTTATTGTCTGTCTTTGTGCAGGTGATGGTGCATGGGAAGAGGAGGATGAGGAGGACGAGGCAGAGGATGAGGCACAACCATCCACCAGTGCAGTCTGGGGTGATGTGTCTGGTGAGATTTCCCTTGGGTGAGCTCCTGCTAGAGATGGACATGGACATCCATCACCCAGCGGAAAATGCAATCTCTTCCAGTGCTGCATTCACTGCCAAACTGTGATTTTTGCAGCAGGTGAGGAGAGAAGACACACAACGGCAGAGCCAAGGCGATTCGCAAGCAGTGTACTACCTATGGGCATTTCCTCAATCATGAGTTTTTGGTCTCAAGGGAAGTCCTGCTGCAAGAGATGGACACCTCTAGGCAAACCCTGCGGTGAAAGCTGTGGGCCTCAAGGGAATTCTACCAATCAGTTAATTCCTTTAGACAATCTCTGCATGTGGAGATATTGACCTGAAGAGAATTCCGCCATCAAGACCTGGATTCCATTAGTCAATCCCTGCAAGAGGAGTTGTTGGCTTCAAGGGCCCTCCACCACCAACAGATGTCTGCCTTGTGGGAAACTCTCAACATGCAGTTGGAGAAGTCAATGGTCACATTACATGCTGGCTCTTTGGCCACTTGCAAATCCATCATCAAGACCTTGTTTCATTTGGGGCCCTCATGCACACATCCCTCTCACGAGTGGCCATAACCAATGAGGACAAGGCTTTGGCATTGCATGGTAAGTATGCACCATCCCAGGACCCACCACAGAATGAGGGTTCCAAATGAACCATGTAGATGATTCCATTGGCCATGGCCCCAAACACTCCTATGCTCTTACCACTACCACTCCTTCTTCCTACACCCTGGTGTCCATGAGCCCCTGAAGGGAGCATGGATTACTTTACTTCCCTCCCACCCCCATCCATGGTGGACTGTTTTTGTGTTGCCCTCTTGTCAGGGACATTGTGCTCTAGAGGGCAGTGACTTAACTGCTCATGCTACTGGGCACATTTAAACCATGCTTAATGGAGTCAACTAATGTGGTTTCGTGCACTGCTACAGCCTCCCACATACAGGTGAACATTCCATTCAACATTGATGTGTATGTGTGCAGCTTGTCAGACTCCTTTAGCTGGTCCAAACAAATGTGCAAAGCTTATTCAGGTATCTTCCAGTTCCCACACTCCCTGAGAGGACACCCTGAGCACCGTATTTCTACCCAAGTCCCCATTCCCTCTTATGGACAATGACCCTCCTAGCACCAGTGTGGAGGGTCAGTGGGGCCCAGTTAGGTGGAGGTGGTGAGGGATTCACAGCACAACATTACTACCAACAGGTTGTAAGTGATGTCAATCCGGCATACACCTAAGTCAACGCCTAGCATGTAGTGCACAACTGAAATCCTTATTTATTGTTCTACCCCCCGGTCACACTGAACCAGGAATCAGGCTGGTGTGCAAAGGTAAAGATTGATTTATGTATTTAAAATGTTATCACAATAGGTTTTAATAGGTACACAACAATCACCAATGGGGTGATGTAACACTGAATGATCTCTTTAATATGCAAGGAGTAAGTAGTGAGCAAAACAATTCAGCACAGAAAATAATACTTGTGTGTGGTTTCAGATCAGATATCACTGTGGTTAAAGGTTCCCCCTGCACACCCCTCAACCCCCCAATAGGCAATGTAAAGAGATAGGAGGAGAGAGCAGATATTCAGGAATGGCAGAATTCAAACAAAATAGCAATCCCACTTTCCCCCTTTCAAACACAAGAGAAAACTGAATTGACTGTCAAGCTGTCAGGATGGCTTTTTGGTGCGATTGAAAACTGTGGATGTTAGCTACAGCCAGAAGTTGACATTTTGTTTCTAGCACAAAAACTGAGGGAGTTTTAGGCGTTTTAGTAGAGGTCGTTTTTTCGAGATAGGCGCAAGAATGGAAAACTGGAATGCACTTTTACAATGACAAAAGGGTTTCTTACACTAGAGGATGACTATGAATAAAACAAATACCACACAGGAACACAGGAACACAGTCACTTGATCAGAATGACTGCCTGCGGAGGAAACTCACCTTCTTCAGATGAGAAAAGATCAGCGCAAAGATAGTTTTAACAGTACTAGTTGTGGAGGAAAATAGGATGGTTTGGATAAAGAGTTCAGACAATTCAAAAATACTCCTAACAATATAGGTTCTGAATACAAGATGAGATGAGTTTAAGATAGGGATTGACTATGCAATGTACATATGCCAGTGATACAATTATTTCTATAGATACTAACTGGATATATTTTTAAATGGAACTGTCAGGATTCTGTTCAGGGGATGGGATCTGGTTCAGGACAGACGGCTGGGCTCATCGGACTGGGCAGCATCAGCAAGGCGCTCTGGTCACGGCACTGCACAGGACTGGACTGGATATGCAATGCACTATGGTCACAGCACGGCACGGGACTGGACTGGATCTGCCCTTCTTGGTTCTGACGACAGCGCAGCCCGGCTGTATTATGATGTTTCCCCTTTGGTTTGTGGGGTTCTGGAATTTGAGGCCTAGCTGAAAATGGTTCAGCAATGCAATGGGTTTCTGCTTTGCCAAGTTTCTGGAGTCTGGAGCAAGGAAGATGTAGAGTTCAGCAGCAGGGTGCTCCGCCAGCATCGCGATAGTGAGTGAATCTGTCTCTCTTTCTGTGTGGTGAGCTGTCTCTATTTATGCTATGATAAAGGGGGTGTGTGGGCCGGTCTAGCCTAAGCTTGCCCCTTTTGACAGGTGATTAGGTCAGAGTTTACTCTCTGCCTTGATAGGAGGAGAGAAACAGAGTGCCACCTTTATGGTGTGATTTTATGAGGCTGAGAATCCACTCCTAGCCCCTGGAACACAAAATCTACTTTTGGCACAATCCATATTTACACATGTGCAACCTCATGAGTCACATAACAATCACATATACAAAGTACATATTTTATATAGCAGCTACTCCTCAAAACCCCATAGCTGTGGGATCTTGTCTCCACTTTTCACAGAATTATGCCCTTTTCACTCGGAGCACAATGTCCAATTTTTAAGCAAATTTATGCAAGTGTGCGCGTTTAACATGGGCATAAGTGTATAAAGTTTCATACTTCTAGCAGAAATACATTTTGCGTAAAATCGCATTTCTTGCTATTTCTTTCCAGAACGCGTCACACGATTTTGCTGCCTCTTGAAACATGCAGCCAAAATTTAGATTCCCAAATCTGTTACTTTTATATTTTTCACAATTTTAAACAGTAAGTTATCCGGTCTTTTTTAAAACCTGTTCTTTGTTAATGTTCAGCCACAGATGGTTGTTTGGGTCCGCCTCTTTTTGTCTCCCTGCAGTCCAGTAGCAGTCTCCTCCCTGTTTGCTCCTGGCAGAGGCCATTTACGACTGTCTTCACACTTCACATTTCCTTAGTTGCAGCTGGTCATTGTTCCTCATGCCTCTGTAGACCAGGTTCTTTCCCAACCCCATAATTAGAGCTTTTGTGTGATTTCCTGCTGGGGGAAAAGACCTTCCTTCTGTGAGAAAACCTGTTATTCCAGTTTGGTAGATTCTGTGGCCTTTTTCCTTAGCACAAAACAAACTTGTTTTATCAAATCACAGCTAAATTCTCATTCCATATTTTAAATCATGGGACCAAAATAATTACAATGTGGGTTACTCTCAGTAACAGGCCTCTTAGATTGCAAACATTTGATTTCAGTGTTTGCATGTTTAAAGTTTAATCAGGCAGGCTCCTGACAGCTGTCATTCAGGTGGCCCAGGGCACTGCACCCAGAGATTTTTGACAGATCCACAGATAGGCCACTTTTGCTGTGGAAATCTCTTTATGATTTCAGCTTTTCAGGACCTTGCAAGTTCACAAGGATTTCTTAAACTAAGTGAATTGTAGCACCCAGCAAGAATTTTGGATATTTGTGGGTGTTCTGTACCGGCATTTTGCAGTTTCTGCAACAAAGAAAAAGGGATTTAAAGCAAGATTTTGTGTTTCAATTAACAAAGCTTTTTCCTTCTGTACTCAATTTTCAGTTGTTGTGGAGCCCAGTGACACTTTTCAGAAGTGAGAGCTCTGTTCCACCACGGACAATATGCACGGCAGATTGGGCAGCCATCTTTTGTGCATTGCAAAGCGTGATTTTCAGAGGTTTTGGCGTGGACAAGGGTTTTGCGGCCATTTTGCTGTTTCTGATCTCATCCTAACAAAGTGATGCAGCATAGCAGAGCAAAAGTGTGTCAATACATCCCACAAGGTAATGTTGTGCACTGTCATGCATTTTGATGGCTGGTGACATATGCATCCCAATAGTGGCATGATCTGGCACATGTAGGGTTGAGCAGGCCTAATTTAATTTGGTGATGATTGGGTGATGGTCACTCTCTCTGAAGATGTGAGCTGTCCTACATAATTGTAGGTGTACATGTATCCTCCATCAGCTATGCATGTGTTCTGTGTTACGGGTTACACATCCACAACTTGCTGCTTGGATTAAGTCTCCTCAGATGTTTCTTTATACGTGTTTTGGTGAGGGTTGATGCAGTAGCTTCATTTTGGTGTGGCATTGCATTTACACTCCTATCATGTCAGCCGTGCATTCCATCTCCTGACAATTGTCATGTCAAGTTGCCACTCCATGATCAAGGGTGGTCTGGCCTATAGGGAGCTCTGGTAATTTCCTGCTAGACCTCTGCACCCTGGGCCTCTTTTGTGTGGTGTTCAACAGTTTATCATAGGGAGAGGGTTGGCCTTGTTGATGAAGTGGATAAGGGGCCACTTTGAGTATTATCTCCGGGTAATTTTTGGTTCCCTGTCCACCCCAGTCCATGATGCACAGGCATGCAACACACCAGACTCTCGCAAACCATCTGGGTGATAAGCATGCATATGGATGATTTGTGGCGTTTGCAGTGCACTTCTTCTGTCCTGTGGGTATGGAAGACCAAAATATGTCATGTGTGATGTTGCCGAGTGTTCCCATTCATGTGATTAAGAACTGTTGATGGTAAAAGGTGTATTACCTTACATGATTTTCATATGTGTGGGTATTCTGTGAGTGGCTACATTGCTTTCTGGGAAATTTGGAGGGCATCTTCATGCATCTTCATGAATGGACAAAGAACTTGTTGAGGGTATCAGAGACATGCATGAGGATGGGGTGGTAGGGCAGCTGTTGATTATCCCCATTGCGGGAGCATAACATGGCAGTGGTGAGTGGAGGTTGGCAGGCCCAACAACAATGGTGCAGCGCGACATATCAGCAAGATGGCAGTCAGGTGAGAAATTTTTTTGCACATGATGTATGCAACTCAGGGGAGCATATGGTATGGGGACATTGTGCCAGGGACTGGCCTTGCCATATTTGGTATTTTGTGACTGTGACATGAAACTTTTATTTCCACTTGAAATGACTGTGGCCGCGGTTTGTGCACTTTATCTGATGGATGTCGATGGGGTGGCATTTGACATTTTATGTCATGGGGCACACACTGTTTGCCAATCCCAGACACACATTTTCACAGTGTTGTCATGGGCCAGCTGGATTGGCCAGATTACATAATTGAAGGCCATCAGGGATTGGCTTTACTGTGTGTGTTCCACTAGTGGTGCAATTCATGTGAAGAGGATTTTTACTATCTGGTTGCGTGTGTCCCATTCCTGTGTCCTTTGGCCTGCTAATGGAATGGGTGGTGCCTTTCGATGGGGACTGTGGCCCTCCTGCAGCTCTAGTGCTATGCTATGACATGCAGCAGTATTATGCAGAACACAACATGCCAGGATGATTTTGCATACTACCGAGGGTGCATATAGCAATACGTCATCTGAGTGGGCAAGGGGTGGAAGCGTGACTTGGGCACTCTGAATGTGCACTCCACTATGCCCCTAGTGGCTATGTGTGCCCTGCTGTAGTGTGCCTCACCTCGCATGACTCGACTCCTGATCAATGACAACAGGAATGGTAAGAGCAGGAAGGCACTGTCCCCTGCAAAGGACAACATGTTTATTAATTGCATGTATTGTAATTGCTTGGCTTCCTGTGTCATGTGACTGCTTATGTGTGCATGATAGTTGATACTCACCCAAGAGCCAGGTCTTTCGGTAAGTTCCCAATGCAAGGGCATGGTAGATGCGGTAATTCCAAAAGATGTAGCTATCATGTGTGCATCCTGAGTAATTGACATTCACATGCCTGATGTGTCTCTTGGCATCACAGATCACCTGCACGTTGGTCGAATGACAATGTTTCCTGTTGCAATATATGTGTTCAGCCTCTCGGGGTAGGGTTTACAGTGCTAGATTTGGCAGTCGATGGCTCCCTGGACCCGGGAAAGTGTGCTACTGCATATCATTCCTGGCACACTCCCTGCCTTTCCTGCAGTTTGCGCTGCATGTAAAGATGCATATGTACATGTGTTAGGATGCAGCGCAAGACCTGCTGGAGGCACCTTGATTGTGTAATATACCCCCAACAATGGCTGGGGTTTGGTGGAATGATCCAGTGGCCATGATGTGTAAGGTAGATAGTACTTTGACCAGAGGTGTCACAGCCTGTGAGCATTTGATGAGTGATATCAGATCATTCTCCCATTCCCTTACCAGGCCTAGGATGACATGGAGAGGAAAGCGGTATCATCCATGCACCTCCTTATTTGGCATCCCAAACATTGTTGTTTATGGGTGGAAGATTCTTGCCCTCCTTCTCCTACTGGTCCCCTCACCTCCTCCTCCTCCTCCTCCTCCTCCTCCTCCTCCTCCTCCTCCTCCTCCCATGTAGTAAAATCAGTTCTAGAAATGCAGGACCCAACATTGTGCCAATAGTATATTAGTTGGGTTGCATTCAGACTTTTATGTGTGGCCTTTCATGGCACTTTGCGATAGGTGACGGACAGTTTGTTCTCCTTCTGAATCACAGCGATAGCGGATTAGTTTCTGTGAATAGGGTTTGGTTTGGTTGTTAGGTGGCGCCTCCCTCCCCACGCCCATGATATTCCTCATTTTAATGAGGATTTTGCATGTTGCGCCCTCTATTTTGTTCTGTGTACTAGCCCGTTCCACACATTGCGTCCTGTGTCACACGAAGCGCTTCTGCACAGCGCAAAATGGGAAAGGCCAGTGCAAAGTCCGATCTGTGAATCATCGATACCCATTTAGCACAGCACAAAATGTATGTTTCCGTGCACTTTGCACCACGCTAATGTTTTTGTTAATTAGGCCCACTATCTTCTTGTGCAGTCGGACTCTATACCTTCTCTTTATTTATTTGCATTTAAAACATGGTTAAGGCCCTAGAATACTAAGGACAATGCAGTGATGGAGTGCAGTCAAAACATAACCCCTAAAACCAAAGGAATATCACAAGTCTACAGCATCAAAGAAAGACAGATCAAAATAAAATTAAAAAAAAATAAAATTCTCAGAAACCAATAGAAATGAAGTTATATAAATAAATGTACATCACGTGCAATAAGAAGGACAGAGTAACCTAAACATTATGGGCCTCATTACGAGGTGGGCGGTAAGGGGTTAACGGCGCTGGTAGAGCTGCCGTGACCGTTAACCCCCTACTGCCTCATTACGAGGCCTGCTCGCGGGACCCGCTCAGGACGCCTGGTTTTACCAGAGGTCCTTAGCGGGTCCCGCGAGCGGCCTGTCATTAACGGGCCCATTGTTAGCATGCTCTCCATTGAGCCCTATGGGGGCTCAAATGGGAATGGGGATGTACCGGGTCCGGGTCCCTGAATGGGGAAATACCGGGCCCTCCTAGGTCTGAATTGCCCAGTATTTCCCCATTCAGGGAACCCGGATCCGAGTGTGGGGGTAGCCATGCCCTTATTAATCGACATGGCTACCTCCAAACTCATAATGAGGCCCTATGTTTCTATGGATTTTCTAAAAAATTAATAGACATGAAACAGACCGATCTAATGAAGGGAGAGCATTCCAGATTTTTGTGGCTGCTGAGGAAAAGGCCTGCCTAGAAAATTGGATTGCAGGAGAAACAAGAGTAGGAGGAATATGCCAGATGGCTAAAGAAGATACCCTGGATTTAGCCATGACTGGCAATGCTGATGGCGAGATTACAAGGAATTCTATTAAATGAGGGATGAAACATCCAGTTTTCTATAACACTGAGACACACTACAGGTACCCAATACTCAGGAAGGAGAACACCCTAAGAAAGGCCTGAGTCTCATTTGCACACTGAGGAATTGATATTCCTGTGTCAGGTCTCCAAATGTGGTTGCATGTAGATGTTAGGTCACACAAGAAATGCAATCTACCCCAGGGAAATCCACAGAGCATGAGAACAGGGAGTTACTTGACTGAACATACACAAATTCAAATCGGTCAGGTAGGAATGATGAAATCCGTTCCAATAACTGTCTTCTAGTGTCCATCTGCTTGGCAAGAATTGAAATCAGGAACCCAGGATTGTCTGTGTCGAAGAACACTGAGATATAAAAAAGTGCAATGATGGCAGACACCCAACACCTTGCAAGCACATAGTATCATTGGCCGTGGTTGAAAGGCATCTAACCATTGACCTTTAATCTTATCCATCGCCCAACAGAAATTAGCGTCTATCCTCTGTGCAGTGTCAGCCAATTACCTAGAATAGGCTTGCAGTGCTTTACATTGTGTGATGCCAACTAAGTCTCACTAGGGGAAGGTAGATTGGTTAACTCTGCCCATTCACCAGGAACTGGAGGGGGAGGGGAGGCATGAACTCCGTAGAGTGGCTATGCCCTGCTCTTCCAATTTTTTCTCCATCAGTTGTGACAGAGACAGTCTTGGTGGTGGATCATAGTGGGGACGTCCTGGTTTCCTTGAACATTGAAGGACAGGCAAAAAACCTGGCAAATAGTGTATGGATAACTTTTATAAGGAAATTCCGCATTATTTGCTTACAGGAAACATGAATCCTTAGTTTAGTTTAGGTTGTTTATTTGTAATACGCGGCCAAACCCTCAGGTAGCTGGGCGCATTAAACTTGTGAACAACATAGTTACATAAAGTTGTGTGACAAAATGCATACATTCAATGGTACATATATGAATACAGACAGTGACAAGATACAGGTGCAATAGATAGTATAGGACCGGGTTACTGTGTGGTCCAATTCAATCATGGGCTAAAATGTACGGTGGAGATGTAGCGGGATCAGATCAGTGAATGGGGAAGTAACATTTAGTTAGGCAAAGAGCCACGATTTCACCATGGCTCTGAAGGGCAAGAAGGAGGCTTCCGATCTGATTGATAGAGCGAGTGTGTTCCAGCATTGTGCAGTGAGAACTGGGAAGCTAGAACCTCCTGCAGTTTTTAGATTGAATTCGGGAATCTGCAGTTGGTGCAGGTAGAGTGTTCTGGTGGGTCTGGACGTGGCATGTCTAGAGAATTTGTCAGACAGGTAACGTGGGGCAGTCAGTGACAGGCATTTGTGTGTAATTACAAGGGTTCTTAGTTTGATTCTGTCTCGAATGGGGAGCCAGTGGACTTCCTTGCTGGCCGTGGAGATATGGGCTTGCGTGGGAGGTTGAGAGTGCATCTAATGGCGTTATTTTGCAAAATCTGGAGTCTAGTCAGATTTTTGGTAGTGGTGCCAAGGAAGAGTGTATTGCAATAGTCTAGCTTGGATAATAACAACGCTCTGGATAAGGTAAGGCAGCTTGTAGTGGATAAAAATGGCCTGCAGGCATTGATAAGTTTGTTGGTATAGGTGGTAGATGAGATGGTGGCATTTATTTGTTTTTTCAGTGATAGGGTGGAGTCGAGGTACACATCTAGTGTTTTGACCTCTTTGGAGACTTTTATAATGTTGCCATCAATGATGAAAGATTGGTACCTTGTGCCCAATTTATTAAGGCGAGCCTGGGAACCTACGATGAGCAGTTCTGTCTTGTCATCGTTAAAACAGAGGCTGTGTGTAGACATCCAGGCTTGAATTTCTAGGTACATTTTGTTGAGTTTTGCAACATCTTCATCATAGAGCCCAGTAAGTGTGATGAGGACCTGGGTGTCATCTGCATAATTAGTGTAGCTGACGCCCAGATCATCAAGACGGTCAAAGAGAAGCTTGATGAAGATGTTGTAAAGTGTGGGAGAAATGCAGGAACCTTGGGGAACTCCACAATGGATTGGGACAGGGTCAGCAGCAGCTGAAGGGGCGAAGACCCTGGTCGATCTATCAGACAAGAATGACTCAATCCATTTGGTGACATTCTGGAAGAATGCGGCAGCCGAGGAGAGGTATTGTGTGAGGATCTGGTGGACGACCAAGTCGAAGGCATCAGATAGATCCAACAGGAGGAAAATGCCCAGATTGCCCTTGTCTTTGGCTTCATCCATTTGGATTTTTAGATCCAGGAGGGCAGTTTTGGTCCCATGTCTGGGTCTAAAGCCGGATTGTCGAAAGCCTAGAAGGTTATTGTCTTCCAAATGTTGTTGTATTTGGAGGTATGCCACTCTATCTAGTATTTTGAGGAGAAAAGGGACTGTTGTGATGGGTCTGCAATTTGTGGGAGTTTTGGGGTCTAAATTGGGTTTTTCATAAGGGGGAGGACCCAAGCTTCTTTGAGGTTGTTGGGAACAACTGAGTTCTTAAAAGACGAATTAATCAGAGCGGTGATAAATGGGGCTAGATCTTTGGTTCCATCCTTGATGACTGAGGCCAGACACTGGTCACCTTTGCAGTTAGAAGGCTTGAGGCTGGCAATTATCTTTACAACTTCATCCTCAGAGACTGGGGAAAAGTGGAAAAGGGGGCAAACGGGAGTGGTGCGGCTCTTATTGCTGCTGATGTGGTCTTTACCAGCGAGGTTAGCTTTTTTTTACTCTATTTAGGCTTGTAGAAGGGCAATTTTATTTGATAGGCCTAGTTGGATATTATTGCACCAGGCCTTATCCTTGATTCAGTCCTCAGTGGGTGGCAATGGTGATTCAAGCTCTCTTAGAATAGAGAATAATTATTTCGTGCCAGATTTGGCGATGTGTATTCTTAGGTTAGAAATCTCTTTTTTAGCATTTAGGATAGTGGATTTGTAGGTGGAGGCTGCCGATGAGAATTTATTTTTAGTAGTGGGAGAGGGAGCTTTTCTCCAATTAGTTTCTGCCGCTCTTTTAATATTGCGGAGATGTTTTAGTTCTGCTGAGAACCATTTGTTGGTGTGGGTGATAGGTTTGGCCTTTCGTTGTTTGAGAGGGGCTTTGCAGGGTATTGGTGTAGAGATCTACCAAGGCAGATGGGTTGTCATTCCGAGAAGGGAGGTTATCCTTAGCGATGGGCATGAGGAGCGGTCTGAGGTTTTCTATGGTGATGTTGAGATTGTTTCTGGAGATTATTTGAGGTGTTCTAGTAGGGAGTGCTATTTTAGGTGCGGTTTTTGGGTATCGAGAAGGTGATGAGGGGATGGTCTGACCACGCGCAGGGGGTGATGTCTGTCAATGAAAGGTTACAATTAGTGTTTGCTAGCCAATCTAAAGATCTTCCTCTAGTATGTGTGGGTTTGTTGATGTGTTGATTTAGGCCTAAATGAGTGATGGTGTCGTTGAGTGAGGTAGCATGACTGTCATTTGGGTCATTGAGTCCCAGATTGAAGTCACTCATGATGATAATTTGTGATTTGGCTTTGGTGTTGGTGGTAAGCGGAAGAGAGATATCCTCTTCGAAGGTGGACAGGGCACCGGGAGGTCTATATATAATGTGTAGGAGAATGGTTTGGGTGTTAGATAGTGGAAGTTTGATGCAGAGGAGTTCAGCGGATGGAAGGGTAGTATTGATTGCTTCTCTGATGTTAAGGTTGGATTTAGCAATAAGAGCCACTCCCCCTCCAACTCCATTTTTTCTGTCTGCGCGGAGGATGTTGTAGTTGTCGGGGATGGCTAAGGCTAATGTGGGCCCAGCTGCTTGGTGGAGCCATGATTTGGTGATTGCAATGAAGTCTAAGTGGTTGGCAGTGATGAGGTCTGCAACATCGGTGGCGTGGGCTACCAATGATCGTGCGTTGATGAGTGCACCCTTAATGGAGATGGAGACTGGGGTAGCATTTGTGGGTGGTGGGTTGAAGGGTGTTGTGCAGTCCTGGTTAACTGGGGGCTCAGTGTGTGTTGTCTGCAATGTGTGAGTCTTTGTCTGTTTGGTGATCAAAGTGTAGGGCGTGTGTCTCTGTCTGGTGTGATAGCTAAGCCTGGCATTCCTCAAATGACTAGGACATGCTATGTCCAAGTTAGAAGTAGTGGGCATGTTGAGGAGGCGTGAGCCTAAGCGTGCGTTTCTTAGATGTGTGGGGCATGGAATGAGAGGTGTAGGCGGGCAGGCAAAACTGTTTATCCAATCTACTGTCGATAGGAGTTCAGGGTAGTGTGGAAGAGTCATGTTGATGCCGTTCCGCAGTGGGATGTTGTGAAGTAGAGGGAGGAATGTTGCCATGGCTAGAGTTGCCCTTCTTAGAGTAGCCATCGTGGGAGGCTACAATGCTGGCTAATGGCTGGAGGCTGGGTGAAGGCTAGAGTCTGTGGTCGAACGGGTGAATAGCCGTAAGTAGCTAGGGCAAGTTAGTATTAATAAAAATAATACGCTAATAATAACTAATAAAGCAATTAGGTAGATAGTGGCAGTTGAGCGATGCAATAATGATAATACTGGATGTAGGGTACATGCGGGAGTGGGTGCACAAAGGTGAGCAGTAAGGATTAGGCTGGTGTTTTCAGCAACAACAATAGGTAATCTCATAGCAAGATGCAGAATAAGTAATTCAATGAGAGTGCACGGTGTATGAACTGCAGCATTTAGAGAGCTCTACTAAAATGGTGCTGCTTGAGTGCATATGGATGAGAAATAAACAAGACAAGCCTATCTGCAATAGTGCTAATTACTGACGAGGTGGTCTTACAGATTATCATCTACGGAAGTGTAACACTTTTCACATTGTGGCTAAGCAGTGAGCGAGAGGTAGACCATGGGCTGGTCTCATTACGCGGATTGACACAAAATATAATTGTTCCATCTCGTAAGCATCCACTGGGTCCGATGAACTTCAGAATCTTCATTTCAGTGGTAGTACAGTTAGGTGCGCAGCGTAGACTGTTGTTTTGTTTAATATTTGCAATCAGCCCCGTAGCAAGAACAAATGTTGCACCATTAGTTTGTTAAAATGTAGACTAGAGCTGGCCAGGGCAAAATTCGGCATGAACCGTGTATCATTTTAGTTGGGGATTTCAACTTGCAGTTGGAACCTTTGCACCCTCTTGAGCATGTATTGGCAAAGAAGATGAATTGTGGGATATGCCCTCCCTGAAAGCAGATTTTCCACAACATCCGCATAAGCTTACTCTCAGCACTAGCCGTGTGCTGATTAATTTGGTGCTTAGGGCAGCCAATAGTAGGCTGCTATCTAACCAGCCAGCTAGGTGCACCTTTGTTAGTGGGTCTAAATATTCCCCCATAGATCACGTTCTCGTGAGCTTGAGAGATTGTCCTGTCATGCTGGAAATGTGGGTTACTTCTCTATCTGATAGTGACCATAGACCTCTCTGTGTGAGTATTGCATTAAAGAAGATCTCCTGTTCCCTGGTTAGTGGCCCTCCCATCAATGATATTGTCGTGTCTGGGCATGCCTGGAAAACGATGTAATGGAAAACAATCACTGATGACAATTTGGAACATGTGATGTATAAGAAAGTATTGTCAGAAATGGAGCTTATGCTTAGCCCCAATGCACCTATGAAATGTACAACCTCTTTATTTGAGACCACAATGATGAAGATAAGTCCGCTGGTTGCTAAACAAACTCTGTAATTTGACAAGGGCAACTATTACCCACTTTGGATCTTGGTATGATAGTGAATGTCGCAAAGCCAAGACCTCTGTAAAGCGCTCTGTTGCTTCTCGAAGCCAGGTCTATCCCACAATAGTAATAATAATAATTAAACAAATATATAATAATAATAATAATAATAACAACATAGATCAGGCCTTCTGGCTTCCATTGATAGTCCACAAGTATGTACTGTTAAGGAAAATGGGCCTATATGTTTTATTTATAGACCTGAACTGTACATTTGATGCTAGCAGAGCTTGCTATCCCTCTCCAGCTTTTGTGTGGAATTCAGGGTTTATACAATGGCAAAACTGCTAGAGTTAGGTGGAATTTAGCAGGGGATTTGACAGCCCAAATTCCCATCAATCAAGAGGTACGACAAGGGAGCATTATGACACAGATTCTATTCTGTTTGTTCATCAATAAAAGCTTCCGAGACTCACTGCGTTTGCATCTGATAATCCTGACCTTTGAGGGGATAAAATTCAACTTTGACTATTCACGGATTACATTGTGCTGCTTTCAATGACCCCTGTCGGCCTGCGTCAGCAAAATCTTGTAGTTTAATCATAAACTATGACAAGATCAAGTCTATGGTTTAGGAGGTCATCCAGCTTGAGGATTACTATTGATGGCCATGCCATTAAGCAGGTGGACTCCTTTGTGTGACTTAGCATTACATTCACTGGGAATAGAAGTTGGAAAAGTCAGGTGGACAAGGCCATGTTGTCCCTGGAAAAAGAGAGCAACACCATTTTGAAATGTACTCACCAGCAGAGTAATGGCGTACATTGCCCTGTCTTAAAGATTTACAGTCATCACGTAAGAGCTGCAGCTAGCTTTGGGGCTGAACTTTAGGGCCACTCATTGATAACTAAATTGTCCTTTATTGAAAATAACTTCCTCAGCAAAGGGTTATCTCCCTTCCTCAACTCCGAATGTGACACTATCGCTGGAACTTAATCAACGTTCTATATCGAATATAATTGCCATTGCCACTGTTTGGTATTGGATATGTTTGTGGTTGTCGCCTCATCTCTGTAAATTCAGAGAGGACATGGTTGATGTTTTGTCCCAGAGTGGTGACCAGAATTTAAAATGGTGCTCCCATGTTCGCTCCATGTTGCAGGAGCTCAACCTTGTTGAGCTTTGGCGAAACCCACTGCAAATGGCCACAATTTCGAGGCACATGTTGGCCCGTAGGCTTAAACAGGCACTGAGCATCTGTTGGTATGTCCTGAATCCACCTTGGCAAGTAGTTACCTGTCCCTAAAATTGAATTTCCATTTTGAGGAGTATCTGGACCCTCTGTCCCCTAGATATCTGCATGTCCTTTATATATAATTTTGGTTAGGGACTCTGCCACAAGATCGGATGGTTATGTGGCAGCAGAGTCCCTCGAATTTGTGACCTAGGTGCTTGTTGTATGAAGAAAATCCAGCATGCTTTATTTTGTTGCGCCCATCTTACCACAAGCTTAGGTCCCGTTTTCTCAAAACCTTTCTTAGATCAGCCGCCATATATAATCTCAGGGATACTTTGATTTTATGTAAATCAACTGCCAACAGGGCCACAATTCTTGCAGTGTCCTCATATATACATGGGGCATAGGTGGCGAGAACATAGGCCCTGCTGCATCTTGGGCAAAAGTGATTTACACTACTCATGATCCTATTTAAGGAGCCACAATTCACAATTTCATTTATGTTGCTTACCTTCTTGAAGGGACACTTAAGTTACTAGGGGGTGAACGGTATAGCATGTTATTTTGTTTCCAATTTAAACAGTTCAGAACAACTAAGAAGATATCAAATGTGAGATTTACAGCAGCTTGTATCTTTAACCCTAATTGAGTACCAGTTTCTATATTATACATATCCTCCTTGATTTCAGAATGCAGTATTAGCCTCCTGTGTGTGTCCGTCCTCATATCAATCTGCTTTTTTCTCTTTTACAGATTCATGTTTTGAACTCCTTTGTAAAGTGCCATTATTTTTTTTCTCATTTGGTTTCTTCTATGTTTGTATAGCTCAGTCCTGGATTCCTTAACCTCCCTCCCCATGCTGCCTCCATCTACTCTAGAACTTCAAATAATCAGCTGCCTGATGTTTGCACAGCTCAGTCATGAAGGACCATAGAAAAGGACATCAACATCTCAACAATTGTGATTTCATTTTGTAATTAGCTCAATTATCTTATTTGTGGATTTCATCTGTGCCCATTTCTCATTCACTTTACATAGTCCCCAAGTAAAGGAATTCACTGTTTAGTCTTTTTGCACACTCGTCTTCCTTCTTTTATTTGTATGCTGTGTTCTGGATGACACAGACTAGTGAACTTTATTTATTGTCTACCACCTGGCTCTCACTGTCTAATCTGTGCCTCTATCAACAATTATTAGTGTCATTGTAATGTGAGCTCACTTACTGTCATCCACATACACAGGTCACATCCTCACTCGTGTCAGTCATCTCACTCAATTAGGGGTCTGGGTGTATGAATAGTTTTGGTGTGTGAATGATTAGATGAAATTCACCTTGCATTCCAACATAACTGTACCCTTAACAGCACACCAATACCTACTTGGATAACTCTCTCAGACACACACTAATTAAGATGTACCTGTGCGCACACAGACGCGCGCACACACACACACACAGCCACAGCATGCACTTATTAAGTAACATGTACATATTAATGTACCCATAATTTCAATACACATGTTGCTGGACCTTAACTTGTGCAACAACCACTGCATTAGGAAGCCAGCCACGCCTGACCCATTTTGGCATTGCTTGACACTCAGGCAAAACCAACATTAATTTGCGGCAGCCATTGCATCAGTAAAGAGTTGACACTGATGTATTTCCACGCAGATTGTTCTACCACTGTAGTTAATGACATTGGAACACTGTTGGCTTAAACCTGGATAGGCATTGCTAACATCTTCTACCGAATAGCAACGAAACCCTCCTGCACACCTATTCAAACTGTGACATATCATTTCAGGGCAACAGACAATGGTGTATTTTGCTATCTTGAAAGAGACTTTCTATGGAAGAGGAACCATACCGACAACACGCATGACCCCCCTGTTACATTATCAGCAACTTTCAATATGTATTATAGGAAATACCAAGTGTGAAGTTGGGAAACTAGTAACATTGTACACTGGCTCAGACTTTACATGTGTTTACTGTCTTAGTGAATAGTATGGTGATACTTCCTGCCCTCACAATCCGGACACAACATAGCTGAAATTGCTGCATATATTTCATTGCTTCAGCATATTTATCCCTTTGCATGTTAGTAACCCTCAAGTGACCACAGTTAAATAAACTAATCGATACAAAAGGTGTGGCCACATAAAAGAAAGAGGAGCCTCCCTGATCTCTCTCCCAGCAGCACAATTGTCAATCCTAAAAGGGCCAGAAATGCCTACTCTTCTATTGACTGGTACCAAATATATGATTGGATCCACCTTCTCAATCTATAGTCTCTTTGGAATTCTCGTTTTGGTCTCCATGATGGAAACAGTGGCTTTTCAGCTATTTATGGTGCAGACCAATGACATTAATGCTAAAATACAAAACAATATCAATAACATTCAACCAGGTCTCTCCACCATTGAAGTCAAAATTGAAGCCCTTGAGTCCTGGGTCATGAAATGTGAAGAATCATCATTCTTCAGAAAGAAGCCCACCAACTCCATCAAATAATTGTTAACATATAGTACCACAGTCAGCACAACAACAAAAGAATCCAAGGTGTGCTAGAAGAGAAGGAGGACATTTATATAGTGGCCATGCTAAATACATTTACACCTAAACCTTTTGGCATCTGGAAAACGCTCACTACAGATATAAAATGTTCATACACATGGCTCCTTTAAACTAAGGGACACCAAATGCATGCCCTAAGGCATCACCATCCACGTTCTGCATTTAACTGAATTGCTGGAGATGATGTGCTCTATAAAATACCTTGCACCCTTAAAATGGGAAAGCCGTGACATTGTCATCAATCAGTCATTTTCTTTTTACTGGTGTACACAGAGGCAGTTTTCTTAGATATGTGATCAACATTTCAATTGTTAGGCATTAAATATGGCCTTCTCAAACCAGCCAGAAGGAAGATAGCACATGATAATTCAATGACCTATAATGATCCTTCTGACCTTAAAAAATACATCAACTCTCTTATCCAGGAACAAAGGGAGCCGGGGCTATTGTAACATTTATCATTGCTGGCTTAGCTATACATCCAGTTTAACAGATGTAGCAGTTTATTGATAATATATTTAAATGTATTATGCCCTGTTACACATAAATGTGGCCTATTTTTTGAAGCAAGTGCAGCCTCTATAATGCTTTTTAAATATTTACCCATCAGGTTGTAAAAACATCTGCTTTTACCGTTGAACATAAGCACTAATGTAGCTTTATAGACCTGCAGGGAGGGCCGTACTGGTCTTTATGGGCCCTTAAGACTGAATTAAAGGTAGATCGAAGTGAAGGCCTTTCAGCTTCCATTCCTACTTGCAAAGCCTTTATTGCCACTGATAGTGATAAGTTATCCTGATCATTTGGTAGCACATAGGTACAGCATGTACTTCCAATCTTTCGTCAATCAACCCTCTTCATTGCCACGAAGAGGTCCAGTACCATACGGTTCTGCAATGTCATAATGCAGAGGGCCCAAATCTCTTCTAGCACGGCTTTGAGGCCATGCTTGCTGGAATTTGCAAGTTGAACCAAGTACCAACATGAGATCTGGAGCCATTTGGAATTTTTGGCTGCCTGTATTGCAGGGGCTAAAAGGGATGCAAAGAACATCTCTGTTTTTGAAAACAAGCCATATTGGGTCGGTACTGCCTCCAGAACATTGTCTGCTTCTTTCCTAAATTAATTTGATCTTCTCGTGCATGGCAATGTCTGAGAGAAATTGTGCCTCTCTACTGTTTGGGCCATCATAGGGGACTGAGGTTTTCCTCTTGGGATCAATAGGTGCTCTTCAGGTATTAAAAGTACGGGGACATGCAGGTTTATAAGGGAGCACACCCTGGTCCACGATGATGGTAGATGGAAGTAGGCATTAGTGCCGCATTTCCAGAGCAGGTGCATTATTGTGACGGTGCCATCTTTCAGTGATGTCATGGTCAGAGGTTTGTTGCATCCTTGTTTGGACCCACAGACACACTTATTTTGCCTTTTAGTTGTTGATGCTGGTCCCAGTGGCTGCTTCTTGTTGGAGCTCTGTTGCTGTGCTGATATCTTTGCTGACATCTATTAGGTCAATCCACAACCTGCGATTCTTCATCTTCACAGCACTTGGTATTGACAGAACTATCTCATGCAGTCAAGTAAACTTGGGCTGGTTCCAATTGCACTCATGCTGTCATGTGTAGACTTGATCCCCTGCATGTAGCTGTGTGGGCTGAGTTGTTTTTGTGTTCCTTTGATTCACTGGGACCCTTACATGTATCGTTGTGGCTATGTGATGAGAAACAAGTTTTGCGCATGATGACAGATTTCTAATATATACATTCAATTCTGGCCCAAGGAGATTTGTGCTCCTGTGAGCATCTGCCAGTGTTCACGTTGGAGCAACTGGTGTGTGCATCCGGCTACCTGTCACCACCTTATGCGGTAACAAGTGGTGGTCCTTGCTTGGCTGGTTGCGCAATTTGAACAGTACCAACTTCAGGCAATAAAGCCAGCTCTATTTTAATGTTGCACAGATTCTTGCTAACTTATTAATCAATAAGCAATTCAGTGTCTCAACAACACTGTTGGCTTGTGGGTCATCTGCAGTGCATAGCTCATGTTTGATTCCAAGTAATTTTATAATATCATTAAAGAACTTGTTTGCAAAATGAGGGTAGTTGGCAGACTTCAGGGTTCTGCATATTCCCCACCTTTAAAATATCTCACTGATCAAACATTTTACATCTGTGGCTGTTGTACTGCTTTTGCAGGCATGCAGCTTTCCATTTGAAAGGGCACATAAGCTGCTTGTTTGGCAGCTCCATCCACAGCTGCATTTCCACATGAAATTGCATCTTTTACTTTGGTGTGCACTGCACACTTCACAATGTATACATGGAGTGGGCATTTCAATGCATCTATTAAGCTGTCTAATAGTGGGCACTCAGAACTGGTGATCCATCTGATCCCCTGTACCATCTCCTCTTGCTTGCTGATACACCTGAATGTACTGTGGATGTTACATATGCTGAATCTGCGTATATTGTGATGCCATCGTCCAGTGACTCTTCGAGTGCTTCTATAAGTGCAATGAGTTCTGATGCTTGTGCTGAGAAATGTGAAGGTAATCATTTTTGCATTACTGTCTGGTATTCTTCTTTCTGGCTTCTTACATATCTCATCACTGCTGCACCAGTGTGCATTTGGCAACTCTCTTGATGTATCATGGGTGACCCATCTACATAAAGTATGTCTCCTGTTTCAAGTGCATCTTCACTCACCCTGATTCAACAGGTTTCACTACAAATGATGCCAGGTTCACAAAGTGAAATCTCACAATGTTGATGACTGGGTTGGACAATATGATTTCAAACCCAGATGCTCTCTGTGCGGTGAGGGTAGACTTGTTTCTCTAATATGGTGAACACTGTATTTTCAACATATAACGTTATTGGGCATCCAATTATGATGGTGGCAGATTTCTGAATTGCAAATGCAGCAACTGCAAGAGCCTGTTCGTATGGGAAATGTCCTTGCATGACTGGGTCCAAGAGCCCACTATAGTATGCTAGGGGCTTGTGTTTCTGAAATTATTTTCTGTGTGAGGACTGCTGTCATTACTTGTCCATTTGCATGGAAAATACATAAAACTGGTTGTTATAATATGGTGTTGCTAACACTGGGGCATTGTTTATGGTTGCTTTTAAATCATCAAAACTTTCTGTCTTTTCTTCTGTCCATTGACACAGTCGTTTCTTTTTCTGTGTATCTTTGAGTGCTTGTAGCAGGGGCCTAACATATGTGGAATACTCACAAATCCATGTCCTGCAGTAATTGCACAGTACTAAAAATGTCTGCATCTCTTTTACATTGTTCAGCTATGTGGTGTGTTTCTGACTGCAGTGGCTCTGTCTGGTGTCACTCGTCTCCCTGCTGCTGATAATATCTGCTGAAAGTATACAATTTCCTTTTGGCAATAGAGTAATTTATATTTCTCTACCTTGTATCCTTTGTGTGCAAGAAATTCTGTAGTGCTGAAAACTAGTAAATGATCTACGTACTGCAGCATTGTGATTGACATCCGTATGTTTTCTAGGTCCATCTGGAGAACTCTTTTCAAGACACTAGGGAACTCAGAGTCCCCCTGTGGTAACCAAGTATGTTGGTACCTCTGACTGCCGTCGTAAAATGTGGTTAGGTATTGGGAATCTGGGTGTAGGGCAAGGAGACCAATATGTTTTTTAGGTCAATCACTGTAAAATATGTGGCATCTGCAGGAATGTTGGAGAGTAATTTTAGCTGGGTTGGGCATTAATGGATACTCTGCTTCTGCTTATTCGTTAAGAGGCCTGAGATCTTGTATGAATCTCCAAGATGAGCCATTTGTTTTCTTCACAGGGTATATAACTGTGTTACGTGGTGATATGAATACTAATATGATGCCTTGCTTAATCAATGCTGTAATAGTGTCATATATTCCCTCATCTGCTTCTCTTGATAGTGGATAGTGTTTATCTCTGGGGTGTATTGCACCTGGTTTCAGTTTGATCTTCACTGCTCCTAAGCTGTTCAATAATCCTACATCATGGGTGTTGTCTGTCCATAATCGACTGGGCACTGTTGCTAAATCTTCATTAGGTCATGTTGGCTGTGCTGTTGCAAATAGTATTGTCTATGGTACCTCTCTGTGTTGTATTACCATGTGACATGTTTAGCATATTTTCCGCTGCTGACTCTGAATCATCTGACTCTGACTCGGTCTGTGAATAACTTTTCATTTGTTATTTCTTTCACTGGTAATGTGGGGTCTAAGCACCATACTGTGTGCCATTCTATTCTCTCATCTGTACCTGTTAAAGTGATGATGTCTCTTCTGGTAACTGCTGCCTCAAATCAATGTGTAAAGTGAACATTGTTCCTGGTGCCCTCTCTTGTGGGACTGCTGGTCTGAAAAGAAATTCTGCTGCCAAGCAAAATATGTTTTGTTCTCCAGGAAGCCATCCAATCAGGATGGTCACTGCACACATGAACATTTGTTTATGCAATGGTGGTTGGTGGTGCTCGAATTGCATTAGTACTACATAGTGCCTGAAATACTGTGGCTAATCTGGTGTAATGCATGTCTGGTGTAGAGCATACTATTCCTTTGCCTGTGAATGAAAATGTTATGTTTAGTTTACTGAATAGGTCTCTGCCCAGTAGGTTTACTGGTGTCTCTGTACTGTACAATAATGGTGCTAACGCCTCTTGAGCACCTATATTAATAGGTACATCTTCTGTCAAAGGAACCTTTGTTATAGCCCTAGAGAATTCCTGTGTGTCCATGCATTTGTTGGTCAAAGGAAATATCCCATCCTTTGTGCATGATATAGTAGCTCATGTATCTACCATGAAGGTGAACATCCTATCTCATATCTTCATTTGAGGTACCTTTTCTGGGTTGAGGGTGACAGATATGACTATGCATGTCAGGGTTCACTGTGGGCTGTCCTATTGTGAATACATGTTTCTCCCTGGAAGCGGGAATGCATTATCTCCCATGACACTTGCTCATGTGTAATGCAATGCTATCCCTCGTGGCAGTGTGTTCTTCTCCCATGGTGGTGTGATTGCTTGGGAATGTGCCTACTGTGCAGTATTCTGTGCAATGTTTGGAGTTGGGCCCTGTAAGGGCTGTCTTTGCATGGGGGCTGCTATCTGCTATGGGCCAGCATGGGCCAGCATATTGTGGCTGTGAGGAACCTGGGGCGTACCCTTAATATACTAGTGCCCTATAGGATGATTCATAGGGTGGATGCTGGTTAGGGGGTGCACCTGGATGATGCTGCATGGGATGTCTGCTTCTGCAATCTCGTGATACATGTCCCACTTTCCGCATGTCCAACATACCCATCCGAATCTTGGTCTCAAACTTCCAAATCCCCCATGGCCGTCTTTTGGATTAACCTTGTGCTCCTTGACCACCTCCTATGTTTCTTCTATCATTTCCCATAGTACTTCTTCTCCTTTAATGGGGTTCCTCATCTTGTCGCTCATCTGTGGCATTTGTGACTACCACATCTTCCATACTTACCTTTGCTAGCTTTTTCTGCACTAACTTTACTTCCGCTCACTGCGCTTGTTCTTCCTTTTCTCACTCTTTTTCACACTTGCGCTTGTAATAATGTACTATATGTGCCTGTATTCCCCCCATGTTATAATAGGTCTCTGTCTATAGTGCTTCCAGTGGCTCTCCGTGAAGCAACTGGTTCTGGTTCTGCTCTGGGTTCATACCAGGGATTTGTATATCCGGTGGCAGGTTTTATGGGATATGTTTCAATTGTGGGTGGCCTTGTTGGCTGTGCAGATGCTAAAGCCTGTGCCAAACTGGTGCTTTCTCAGAAAGAGGGTGGGGCTTATAACTGTGTAGGCATCACACCCTGTGTCGCTCTTGTGCTGTCTTTGGATAATGGAGGGGCGGAGGCTACAACAGGAGTTTTCCCTTCTGTTCCATCCCCTCCCTCTGACTTCCCATCTACCTCATCGTATATCTTACATAGCTCTAATATGCTCTGTCTTCTTTTCAGCTCTTTTCCTTTGTAAGTTGATAACAAATGCATGTACGTGTGCTCGATAATGCCCTTACCGTGTGTGCCGACTGCCGGCCAAGATGTGAACATTTCCCATCGGTCGCTTCTGCCCATTCTAATTTGTATTTAATTATCTTATCCCTGCATATTGGGAGCTCCTTGCACATGTGTTAAACTGGTGTACACATTTTGAATAATGACGATGTCACACTGACGTACTGGCCAACACCTTAACTATCACAATAAAACAAAACACCAATAGTCAACAAAAAAGATCTCCTGAGGTCGTCACCTATGGTGCATTCCTGATCTACCACAAAAACACAAAATAAAAAAAATTCAAACTTCTCCCAGTACGTTCTTCTCACCTAGGCTCTATACCCACTATCTGCACTCAAACCAACCTACTCGCGCCTCAGATCAAATACAACCTGTTCAATCTACAGTTCATACAACATTGTCAAACGTGTCAACACTTATATACACAATTTCTTATTTTTCCTCCTCTTGTTCCCTTACATGTGGAATGGAGGGATGCAGTCCTCACTAGTGTGGGACTTGCCACTCTTATTGAATCGCGCTGCCCTCACTCCTTGTCAAGGGACTTTACACTTTAATATCCGCAATTCTCTACCAACGTGACATCACTGCCTCCTCTGCAGAAGTACTCTTCTACTTCTACTAAAACATAATACAAAATGTTTACACTACATGGTTCCCTTTTCACGCACTCCACTTTGAATACTCTCTCCTACATCTCTTGTTCTTGCCTCAGGTGCACTTCATTCTCTACGTTCTTCTGAGGTCTTCCAATACCATCTCTTCCCTAAAGAAGGCCAGCACACCTGGGGTGCCACCACAGCTTTCAGTGATCAGGCAAGCCAATGTATAACTCTGGCAGTTGTTGGCCTCCTCGTGGTCTGCACAGTTTCTGCTCCCTGTAAGCAGGTGCTGCATACCCAGGGAATGCAGCAGTGGAGCTTCTGGGCCCGTGGAAAAATCCTGTAATCACGGCAGTTGGGTCACCAAATGTAGAGTAAGGCCCAAAAATCATCAATATAAAAGTAATTCAATGAGCCAATTAAAGTGCACTAGAGCAAGAAATGAAAACATGTTATTACACACAGCTGCAGCTGGGAACAATCCACAAGTCGTTCAAAGTACATCATAAAAATTGCTGCTAATATAGTGGAAAGTGGAGTGACATTTCAAACATTGTTTCAAAATACTTTCAAGTTCATCTTCGCTGCTTGCTCTGTAGGTGATTCTATACAATGCCTGACCCTATTGGCCTATCGTATCCCTCATGACTATTCTAATGGCTGCCTCATAGTAAGGACTTACAAGAGGGACCATTCTGTTTCACATGATTTTCAATTAAACATTAGATATGTTAAAATGTTTCATAGCTCCTCTGGATATCCTAGGGTGGGCTGCTTTAGTCATTGGTGACCAACAGAATTGTGAGGTGCAAGCAGTGTGGCAACACAAAATAATACTTTGCATTGTTTTGAATGA
Source organism: Ambystoma mexicanum (assembly GCF_040938575.1). Taxonomy (NCBI): domain Eukaryota; kingdom Metazoa; phylum Chordata; class Amphibia; order Caudata; family Ambystomatidae; genus Ambystoma; species Ambystoma mexicanum. The sequence continues at coordinate 1,351,715,673 of NC_090929.1, forward strand.
GAGCGAAAAGGTTTAAACCATCTTATGGTTCTGACCCTTGTGACTGCTCAACCGGCAGTTAATGTTGTGACTTTCTACGAGAAACAAGAATCCCTTCTACTTAATTTCTCATAATGTGATTACATGACTTAATGGGGCATGCTTCTTCACCCCTTGCTCTGAGACCATGTGCATGACTGAATTGTGTTCCCTCTGTCCTCATCCTACTTGATCTCTCATCTGCCTTCGACACGGTCAACCATACCATCCCGCTGAACAGTCTTTGTGATAACCTGGGTATCCCCGATCAGGCTCTGGCCTGGCTGACCGCTTTCCTCTCTGATCGACCATCCCAGGTCGAACTTGGGTCCTTCCTATCATCTATCTCCCTCTCTACCTGTGGTGTTCCTCAGGGGTCTAACCTCTCGCCCCGGTGTTTGAAGCAATACCTGTCAACTCTCGCCCACTGCATTGACATTTTCTACTCCAAATTCCAGTGCTATGCTGGTGACACTCAACACATTTTTAGGCTGCCCTCGGCCACCTCCTCTCCTTCTCTCATCTCTGATTGCCTAACTGCCAGTCAAGATTGGTGTCCTGCCAACGATCTTGTCTGAATGCCAGCAAGACGGAGATTCCCTGCATTGGCACACCTTCACCCTCATTTCCCCTCACTCTCTGGCCGGCCTCCCTTGGCCCTCCTGCTACCCCCACCTGTGAGGTTAAGAACCTCAGGGTCATATTTGATTCCACACTTTCTTTCTTTCCTTCTCTGCCCACATCGCTGATGTCTCTAAAAAGTCAAATTTCCTACTGCACCTCGTCAGAGGTACTTTGCCTTTCCTCCAGAAGCTCACTGTCTCTCAAGCCTTGGTTCTCTCTCGGCTGGACTATTGTAACAGCCTCTTTCTAAATCTACTTGCCTCTACTCTCCGCCCTCTGCAACTAATCCAGCACAGGACTGCAAGAATTTTCCTTGGCCTCAAGCCCTGGGATCGTATCTCTCCAGCTCTGAAATCTCTCCATTGGCTCCCAGTGGATGCAAGGATTAAATTCAAAACCCTCTGCATTGCCTACAAGGCTTTCTGTGGCCTGGGTTCAAAATAACTTCAGCTATCCCTCCACAAATACCTCCAGTCTCGTGCTATTCACTCCTCTACCTATAACTCCCTCAGGATTAGTTGTTTTTCAAAGAAACAAGCTGCGGGTAGATCTCTGTCTTCGGCTGGGGCCTCCCTCTGTAACAGCTCCCTGCCACTCTGAAACTTGAGGAGAAACATCTCTGGTTCCGATAGCACCTCAAGACCTTCTTCTTTGCTTCTGCCTTCACCCCCCCTCTGCCCTGCTGATCTGTTCTCTCACTGCACTGTGCACCTGGCCTACCCTTTGTCTTGCGGGTCCAGGTGCCTGTTCACTCTGCCACCCTCCTTCACTGCCTTCGGGCCACCCATTGCACTGGGGTCTGTATCTGTACCCATAGAGTCCCCCCCTTTTTTTTCCTGCACCTATCAGATATTCTTTGTCTGCTACCTTATTCCCAGCACTTGCCACTTGCTGGCTGCACTACCATTGTTTGTATTTATTTATTTATTTATTTATTTATTTATTTATTTATTTATTTATTTATTTATTTATTTATTTATTTATTTATTATGAGTTATCTGCTTTTCTCCTTTGCTCCAAACTTTCCATTTCTTCCCCCTCCCATGCACTTTTCCCTTCTCCATCTCCCATGTACTTACACATTCTCAATGTCACTCGGCATAGTAAGATTGTTGTTTTGTTCTCCCTTGTTTACCTTCCCTCGCCTGGTCGCGCTCTGAAACACTTGTGTACGAGCTTGATATAAATAAAATATCAAATATCAGGTAGGAATGGAATGGATGGGTGTGCATGATCTGAACATATACATGCTGGGGTACTTTAATTAGTGCCAAGACCTTTGCGTGTTATGTTCCTTCTTTACCCAATATATTGCTTGGTTTCAACAATATTAATTAACTACCTTTGTATGTTCTTTTACCTAATGCTTTTACTTAACTCCAGGGTGAGTAGTTTCCTACAGGGGGCAGTGTGCATCTTTTGTCTGATTTACTTTGTCCTGTGCATGTCTCTTCTCATCACCTCGTTCCCATCAAACTATGGCCTTGTTTTTGTAAGTTTATAAGAACATGGGCAGAAACTTGATTAGTTGTATGTTCATGTGTTAAATGTTTAGGACCTGTTTGCACCATTGTATCCGTAACCAATCCCTACGCTGCATTTTACAGCTTTCCCCCAGGGGTCTGCTCATAGTTGCAACATCTACATCTAAATAAGTAATGCTTCCTTGTTCTGTGCCCGAGAAAGAATTTCTCCTCATAAACCTGACCAATCGCAGCACAACTTTAAATCATGTTCAAGGCTGCTAACCTTGTTAGCGGGTTTCTCGTGTATGAGTTGAAAATTAATTTATTTTACTGTATGAAATAATACATGAGATTTTGAGTCCTACTAAAATCTAAAAGGCCTATGAACTATCTCTATTTTGAGGCCTAGAATATTAGCTATTTTTATGTTGTTTTCTGTCTCTGCTACTGCTTGCTGCATCTAATAAATGCTCGTTCTGTTGCCTAACATGTTCCCTACCTCTTGGTGCCTATTCTCTTGCATGTGTGTGTGTGTTTATACTGCATTTACTCTTAATGTGTGCTTCATGACTGGATTGGCTCGGGAGGATAGCTCAGAGGCAACGTGCTCGCCTTCAAAGTAAGACGACACAGAGCAGCACAGGTTCGATCCCTGGGTCTGCGCTTAGAAACCTCTGGGTATTAAGCATGTTATAAATAACCTATAATAACATGTGTCTGCTATATTTCTACGCAGCTGAACTTTAAGCGTATATGCATGTGTCTTGCTGTCTACTGTTTATCTCTCACTAAGGGGATATGGTAGGCATGTCTGTGTATCAGAACTAGTGGTGGGGCCTCTGGCTTTCTCTGTGTGGCTTCAGACTTGTGTTTTGTAGGTTTTCTTAGTTTATATTTCCTCTCATATGTGGGACTTCGGACGTTCAGCCCAACAATACACATATAGATGCTATAGTTTCTTGCTTCAAATATGAGGGATCTAATCTCTTGTCTTCCAATGCTTGAGCATTTGAACATACTTTTTAGCACAAGATGCTTACAAGCACTGTAGACAGATAATGCATGAACAGGCATGGGGATCCCCGTTTTATAATCCCTTTTGAGTAACAATGTGGCCTTGAATGTCAAAACGTTTGCTCCTCAGATAGCTTTATCGGACGCATTGTGGTGATATTGATTGGGCCAATATATTGTTAAAACATGTGCCCTTTTAGATATATCCAAATATTCTTGCAAGGGCAGTAGAATACACTCATCTCGAAATTATTGCACATTCATGATGCATTAGGTTCAGGAATTTAAAATTAAATGGGCAAGGATTAATTAATCTTCTACATAGTTTCGTATGTACAATGTTACCTCATTAGCTATCACATTGATTCCTCTTATGTCAGCCATAGCACTAACTTCTATTTTCTGATTAAGCAACAATTCCTCATGCTCCACATTGGTTTTTGGGGATCTGTTACAGGGCCATTCTACACAGGCTAAAGGCCTGGGTATTCAGCTCTAACCAGAATCTTTACCTTTTCCAAAAGACTTCATAAGCGCCATGCTGTAAACCTTTTATTGAACAAGCTATGCTAGGTTGTCATTGTTACTTTTGATGGAGTGAGTGCTGATTACTATTTCATAGCATTAATCCCTGTGAAACAAAGCCTTAATGTATGTGCTTCTGCCTGTGGAACATGAGGAGGTCACCCTTCCTGAGACAGACATGGACATGACGTTGGCCTCATCTTCCTGTTGTCATGCCTGCACTCCCAATTCTAGTTAACTACACGGTGTGGCACATTGTTGCTGTCACTAATCATCTTAAGTGTCCACATTTGCCTTGCTGGGGCCTGGAAAAGCACACTTTGTCTATGTTACTCTGATTGCCATATTATGCTCTTTGGCAATCACAAGAGGTCATAGGTGCCTTTGCCGTATTAGGTGAGTTAAAAGTGTCACCAACCATGTACAGCTTATTAGATGATTGCTAAATGTGCTGAGTAGATCCTTGACCTTTGATGCCAACTTTCAAACCACTATAATACTACTACTACTACTACTACTACTACTAATAATAATAATGATAATAATCTATATATATATGTTCAAGGAAAAAACGTTAGTTGCAGGGACGTTGGGTGAGCAATACATTGTAACAATACCTTTGAAATTTAAGGAAAACATTTTAGTACAGGGACGTTGAGGTGAGAACTTAAGACAATAAGACATCTTAACTTCACATCCTCTGTTGTGCAGCCTATGACCACAATGATTACATCACAGATGACATCACTGACTTAATTACATTAAAACAGTAACTGTCATTAAACATGGCCTTTAGACATGGTCAGTGTGCATGGCCAAATATATTTTAATACATGAATGGTTACTAATCATGGCATTCAGGTATGGACAGTGGTCACAACCTTCACCCCCGTGCAAAGTATATTTTAAAGCTAAGCCCGAGCGCGCAAAGGGCATCGATTCCACGGACTATCCTGCTGTTGTGCTGTGGCTGCATCTGCAATCCCGCTATCAGCTTTCTATCAGCTGTTGGAGTGCAAGGAGAACGAGGTGCCGCCCATAGACACTGAAGGAGTGTGAAAGGAAAGGAAAGAGCGCTGTAGCACTGATTTGGCTCCGCCCCGACTCGCCCCCTGCCAGGGGCGACGCCTCCAGGAAGTACTACAAAGTGACTTCCCAAGCACCCTTGCAGCGCTAAGCCCGAGCGTGCAAAGGGCATCGATTCCACGGACCATCCTGCTGTTGTGCTAGTTGGCTGCTGGGCTCCTCGCTGTGACTGTACTATCTTCTACAGCTAGCAGTCACGCGAGGCTGGACTGATATAATAAGCCTTGCACGACAGTATGAAACCCGCTGCTGCACATATGGATGTATCGGGAACAGCTTTGAGAACTCGCCTTCAGGTAAGGCAAAGATTTGCATCTCTCCCAGAAGTGAATGGAAGTCCCGAGCATGCGCTAATAATGCCAGTGCTCAAACAATCCCGCTTACCCTTCTGTACTAAGAAGCAGAAAAGCTTATCTGTGGGGGCCACCACGGCCGAGACGGCAAGCGATAAATCTCAAATGTTGGGCATGGTAAAGGAAGACTCGATGCGATTAGCACCAAAATCACCTGTTCAACCTATGGCTTGTACAGTCCCTACTCCAGGAACGACCATGAGTCAATTTCCCACACCCCTCGCAGCAGCAAGTTTGCATGAAGAGGGTATTGATCAGGTGAAGGAGGCAGATCGAACTACTGGTGAATCAGAGGAGCTTAGCCAAATGGACTATATTGAGCCCCTGGAAGACCAAGAAAAAAGTATGGATGAGAGAAACCAGACTGTAGGGGTCTTACTCGAGAAAGCCTCAGGCACTCCGGCCAACCTACGTCTTGAAAAGACGACGGAAACATTAGATCCAACTAGCAAACTTGGTGCTAGGAGTGAATTGCTTTGCTCGATTCCACCTTTAATCTCCCCAAGAAGGGATAATGATGCCTTAAACATGCCGACTAATGACCTAGTCAACAATGGAACTACACCTAGAGTTGACATATGCAAGAGCATGTTGGATGAACATATCAGTCCAGTAGAGGCAAGGAATTCCCCTAACCAGATCATAAATGAAACCACAAACAGATCACTACTGACAGAGACTGTGTGGGAAAATGGAGACCAGTGGGACATAAGTGAGACGGATATATGGGAGAAAGCCCTGCAGGATTCTACTAGTGAAATGGGCAAAAAATGTCAACATTCAAGACCCCTGGAGAAAACCCCAACGGCAATCGATATCTTCCAGACATATAGAGAGTTGCCCATGGATAAGAGTATTCACAAAAATACCCAGGTGGGGGAAAAGGTCCTGCTCTCAAACGATTTAACAGATCGAGGGTTCCCTTCTCCGAGCCTACATAAGGCTATGTCTGAGACATCTTACATTAAGGGGACGTTCCCACCGAAGGCACGACTTGAAAAGAAAACCCTGACAAATTCCGGAAGAGAAAATCCACCAAAACCCTAGGCACAAATGGAAATATAATGTTGCCGCCGGCTAACTTGAGTAACTCAAGTTTAGCTAACTAAATTTTGCAAGACATTACTCAACTGACAGGGAAAATAGAAAGAGAAAAAAGGAGGAGTTTCTCATTAATAAGTGAGAGGATGGCAGAATTGGATAAGGAGCTAACTAAAGGGAGCTCTCTGGAGATTGAGGCTGTAGGAGCCGGAACATTTGCAACAGAATCCCAGAGAGACCATAGGTCAATGAATTTGCCACAAAGACCTCCATTAGAGAGGATAAACGTATGTCTCGAAGACAGACCACAAAGATCAAAAATACAAAGACAACTTTCAGAACCTCAATTGATAACGAAAATGACCCAGACGCCATTGCCGGAAGATCGAAATCAGTGCTCTGAGATCTTCTTGAAAGATCAAATTACATACTTAATCAAAGACGCTTACAAAACTGGAAGAGAAAAGGATATGGAACATATCCAGCAAGTGGTCATGACTTCATTAAATACCACACTGGCACCATTCCTAAAATTGTATGAGACGATTAAAGATTCTGTGCAAGAGGTGACTACTACCAATGTACAAATAAAAGAGGCAAATATACAAACGGAATTGTCCTTGCTGAATCTGAATGTAAGAATGGATAAAGAAGCAGAACAGTCCCAGCTTTGGCAAAATCGCCTCACTGAATTGGCAAGGAGAGATGATAATGACAAATCTTCATTGATGGAGGCGGTTTTGGAGGATTGCAAGTGGATGAGAAGTCTGCACAAACAGAACAAAGACGAGGTCCACTTGGAAGATAATCCTTGCTGAGGTAAAGGTCCCATGAAATTGAACCAAAACAAAACAACCCACCACAAGCAAACTGAGCTAATGCCCGAAGAGGTTATTCTGATTTCCCCTGGATGTAAGGGGGCGGGAAATTGTGACACAAAAATCCAATCAGAAAAATCTAATCGGCCATCTTTCGTGGTGGGGCTCCAAAGGACCTGTCCCTAGAAAAGGGAAAAGAGATGGTGAAAAAAACAATGGAAAATGGTAAAAAAACAAAAAATGAAGGTTTAAAACGGAAGATAATTGGCTCCAGAGCTTTCCTAGCGAATCTAAGAACACCCCCTCCCCTAGAAGAGAAAACATTCAACAGGCAAAGAAGCCTAGGAGAACAGGCAATGAGAGAAATGAACAATTCGGAAGATGAGGATGCAAAGGAAGTGGGAGGAAAAAACAACCCTCCTCCTTTTGCGGATGATAAAGGAGAAGAGTCAGAGCAACAAGAAGATCTAAGTGACCTGATTGACCTTATGGATAAAAACAAGGAGGATGAAGAGTGGGAAAGTATCAGTCTGTCAGAATGGAGAACTATGGACAATTGGGAGAGGGTTGAGACGAGCCCAATTCCCTCTGACCGCAAGAAATTCAAATGAGATGTCCTGCCTAAAACTACAAAGGAGTCAGGGAGAAGGTCCGACCCATTGGAAATAGACGAGGCTAATGAGGCTGATGACAATTCCACTAACTTCAAAACTTTGGAACAAAAAAGACAGGAACTAGCCACCAAAGAAAGGAATTTACAGCGTCAACTTGAAAGCATCCGACCAAAACATGATGGAAAAAAAAGCAACAAAGAATTCATTGAAATCAAAGAAAGGCAAAAGTCGCCCGTACCTCCTCTGAGGAAAGTTCCATCTAAAAGATGCTACCTGAAGTTAGAGACTACATCCAATGGGCCAAGAAGGGCATTACTCAACAGGAGCTATGTAATGTTGCTTTGTAATCAAACGCCAGCTCTACGCATGATAGCTACTGAGGACATACAAGTTGTGGAATTCCCAAGTGAACAGAGGATGGATCAAGTAATACTGCATCTTAATTCAAATGACACCAAGCGGAAATTTTCGGAAGCTACTGATATCTTAAGAAAAAAGGGCTTTCAGTTGGCAGAATTAGATGATTACATCAAGCCATATAGTACAAAAACAACAACAAATGACGGAAGTCGAGCTAATGATGAGATCGCATCCTGCAATAAAGAAAAATCTACGGGAAAAAAGAGGGAAATAAATGGACAAGAAAAGGAAGACAAGAAGATCAAGAACTCAAAAGAATTTGAAAAAGAAAGAAAAAAAACTCCCGAAAACTACTCATACATAAACAAAAAAAATGTTGAAAAACTGAAAACTTTGAGGTTTACGGTGGATAATTCACAAAACCCAAGAAGGGGCAAAATGAATGAGAATAGACCAGGAAACAAAACAAATGACTCAGCACTTATGGCAAACAGCCACAACTTAAAAAAAAAAAACAATAGAGTAAGGAGGATGGAAACAGATCTGTTCTCTGTGCCTCATGGAACACCAGAGGATTTCACCATTTGTTCTCGAAGGAAAGTTCCTTTCTGGCCAAATATAATCTCATTTCCATTCAAGAATCTTGGCTGTGTGACCCCCCCAATATGTGAAGGATATGAAGTTTATTTCAACCTGGCAAAAAAGGGATTGAAAGGTCGACCGTTTGCAGGATTTATGGTATTAAAAAGAATTGATAGCCACTTGCAAATACTTGAACACAAAACTCCAAATCCCTACGTTCACATATTGAAAATAGCATCTAAAATAGAAAATCATGAGGAGATGGCCAAAATGCTATTGATTAACACATACTGGAGGGAAAATATGCCTGATCCAGGGTCATATTTAAAAATCATCATGAATGCCATTGACAAATCCATGACGGAGGAAGAAGATCAGCTCATCCTGTTGAATGGAGATTTAACATCAAGCTCCTAGATAAAGGGGGTTAAATAAAAGAAATAGAAAATGTATTATGAAAAAAAAGTCAATGGATGAAGGAAATGGGCATCCGTGAAATGAGGATGCTAAATAGCCAAACAAAAGGCGACTTAAGGGGGGCTGACACTTGGCATAGTGGAAAACTGAGAGCATGCCTAGATTATTGTTTGTGGGAAGAGATACGCTTGCCTGGATAAAATCATTTGGAGTAATTAAGCAAGCAAATAGCGACCATTCTCTTCTGGAAACTGAGCTTGCATGGGACTCAAGAGAAATCTCAAAGAATGAAAAAGCGATGGAAACAGAGGTATCGTGGGGAAGAAACCGGCTGAGACTCAAAGATCAGGTTATACCAATACTGGCGCAAGAGTTCAAGGAAGCCGTAGAAAAGGGAGAGGATGTGGTTGACTATAAATGGCTGCTGAAAGCCTTTGAGATCAAGTACGACTCATCTAAAGTGAAGCAGATAAAAAAGCAGCATGCCTTTGATGAACTCGTAGTCTCCAGACTGAAGTTATACATAGCGGATCTCAGGCATATTAAAAAGTCAGATAACCGAGAGAAATGTGAGCTGGTAAGGAAATGCCGACAAGTCTATAAGAATTGGCTGCGATCAACCCGCTATCTAAGAACTCAAAGAGACGCTGAACAAATGCTGGTGGCATTAACAACAAATAACACGAGAAGTACCTGGGATCTAATTAACAACAGAGATTCTAATCAATCGGCCATAGGTGTAAACCAAGTCTCTGAGAAAAACTGGTCCGACCACTATACCGCCCTGTTCAAAGGAAAGACTAAGGAAAAAGTAGTAGAGAAAAGAATGGTGAACACTGCCTGGGTGCTGGACTTTGACAGAGAAGACATTCAAACGCTCATCAAAAAACTAAGCTCTTCTAGGGCTGCCGGCCCGGACGGCGTCTCTAATAAGATGCTGAAAGAAAACGTGGAAGGCTGGTCTGACATAATATACGCTCTTTTCAAACAAGTAGCGAAAACCAGACAAATTCCAACTATGTGGGCCGAGGCCTACATCGTACCTATCTTTAAAAAAGTAGATCGTGGGAACCCAAGAAATTACAGGCCGATTGCGCTATTAGATTCCATTGGTAAGCTCTTTGCATCCATCCTTTTAAGGGATTTAAAGAAATGGGCATCTCAAACCGGAATTTTGGATGAGAGACAAACTGCCTTTGTAAGTGGAATTGGCACTTGCCTCAACCTGTTCCTGATCAATATTTTAAAAGCAAAGGCCATAAAAGAGAAAACAACGACCTACTTGGCCTTCATTGATCTCGAACAGGCGTTCGATGAAATAAATAGAGAGCGGCTGTGGTCCAAATTGAGAAACTGGGGATGTCCAGCGGACCTATTGGAGGAAATTCAGGCCCTATATACTGACACCTCGATCCAGGTCTGAATCACGGCAAATGGAGGGCTTTCGAGGCAGATTAAAACAGCCCGGGGTATCAAGCAGGGATGCGCACTTGCCCCTTTTCTCTTTGTACTTTATATGGCTGACATGAAGATATCGCAAGACCAGATCCGTGCTTTCCCCCCGAAGGTAAATGGCATTGAGCTACCATGGATGCTATATGCGGATGACGCTGTGTTTATAGATCAGATGCCTATAGGTCTCCAGCGTAGGATAGAGGCTTTCGATGAATATCTTAAAGCCAATGACATGAAAATAAATGTTAAAAAATCCATGATCCTGACTATGAAATCAAGTCATGGAAGGAAAACAGCTGGGAAAATTCAGACTTGGTCATTGGAAAAAGAAAAATTGGCGGAAGTTGATACCACAATATACCTTGGGATAAGAATCAACAGAAATTGTAACGAACAGGCCCACTATGTCCTAATCAGAGAAAAACTCAAAGGTTTGGTTAATGAAGGCGTACTTCTACATCGTAGATATGGAAAATTTTCTCTGATGCCAATTATAACCTTTTATAAGCAAAAGGTAGTGGCCGTCATCACATATGGAGCCGAGGCACTTCTAGCCCTAAAATGGGAAGTCTGGAACCTATGCGAATCCTATTTCTGGCGAAAGATCTTGCGGCTCCCAAATTCGCTACCTTTGGAACTGATAAGATCGGAATTAAGGCTTCAATCCATTACCTCAATCGCGACGTGAAAATCACTATCTCTTTACAGAAAGTGTATTTTGGACAATCCATCCTTGCCATTCAGAATCCTAGCAAAGCCAGATGAATCCAGTGGTGACACTATCCTACAAGATTGGAAAACGAGATGTGAGGCTACTCTGAAATACCTGGCGATCTCTGAAGAAACCCTGAAAAATAACCCAGAAAAGGCTAAAAGAACAAATCGGTAAGATTGGGAGGAAACACAGGAAAAGAAATTATTGCGAAACCTATGTCATAATGTCAGCTGGGAACGCAAAGCTCTGAACATGCTACCTCCGTATTTGATGAGATTTCCCTCACAGCACTACCGAGATCTGCTTGTGCGATGTAGATTTAACATATGGCATTCGAGAGAAATAAAATGGCGAAGAAGGCAAATCGACAAATCAATAGCCTACTGCAGATTTTGCAGAAATAAGGATCAACTGGAAACTATAAGGCATGTGATGTTAACCTGTTTGAACTTGACATCGAAACGCCAGATGCATATGGGAAACTACACGAGCTTGATCTCGGAGGAAAATGAAGAAGATTATTGGGAAAGACTCCTCACAGCTGAGAAAGTGGGCTGAACTCTGGATGCATTAAAATGTGTGAAATCCTTAAAATTGGAGCAGGAGGAGGGGGAGGCTGAGGTGGAAGTCACCCAAAAAAAAAATTAGGTTGAATTGACTGGAGGTATTTGGCCAAGAGGAGGTCATCTAGTGAATTTGAACTGGAATTGAACCGGATTTGTGGGGTCTGCACCTCTTAGGGGAAGGAATGTTAAAGGAATGTTAAAGGTTTAACTTTGTTTAACCAATAAAACAAAACATTTTTAAAAAAAAAATAAAACACTAACAGCCTTCTAACCACAGATTCTGGTCTTTACCAGTGGCTACAGCTTTCAACTGTGTCCACTGTATATTATATACAATGATCAAGTATTAGCCATGGGCTTCACCACAATAATGGCCACTGGCCACAAGCTTTTGCATTGACCACTATATATTGTAACATATATATGGGCCACTAGCCATGGCCGTTGACCTTGAACAGTTTGTACATCTTTTGGCCATGTCCACTGTATATTTTAAAATAATTAAATGCAATAAGTGATGTCTTTCGGCCATACCCACTGTTTATTATGTACACTAACCAGCCACTAGCCATGGTCTTCAACACAAGACTAGCCAGTGACAAAATAATTTGGCTGTTATGACTATATATTGTAACATATTAATGGCCACTCACTACAGCTTTCAACGTTGGCCACAGTATATTTTAAAATAGTGATGGACCACTAGGCATGGCTTTTAAATATCGACATTGGTATTTTAAATACTAAACATCCACTACCTGTGGCCATTGGTGCTGGCCAGTGACCCCAGCCTTCGTTATGGCCATGTACATGGCCTAAACTGCTACTAAGGTAATGAAACTTTTCATGAGCTAACTTATAAATGATGTTATGTCTAATTCCATTATTAATGTAATCAGTTATATTCAATGTAATTAGTGCTGTCACCAGTGATGCGATTTGTAATGTCATCAGTGTTTTCATACAACATGTCATTAGTGATGTCATCAGTGATGTCATCTGTGATGTCATCAGTGTGGTCATAGGTTGTGCAACACGACTCGAAGTTAAGCTCGTTTTAGCTGAATTTCAGGGGGTTTGTTGTTAAGTTCTCACCTTAACGTCGCTGCAACTAAAGTGTTTTCCTTGAATTTCAAAGGTGTTGTTACAATGTATTGATTGCCTTAACATCCCTGCAACTAAAGTTTTTTTCCTTGAATTTCAAAGGTTTTGTTATAATGTATTGCTCAGCTTAATGTCCCTGTAACTATAGTTTTTTCCTTGATATATGAATGTATACTTTTTTGTGTTCATTAATTGTATAGCCTTGTCTACCAAATGTGCATTTGTGACTAAATCCAGCAAAAGCAAAAGTGAAAGTGGTGTAGTCACATAGATGTAAGGCCCAATTGGTTTAAAAATCAAATAGACACGGCTGCGCACCTTTGCGCATCTTTTTACTAGCCAATCGCATCGTCCGCTGTTTACTTGCGTCGGCTTGTGAACAAATGAACCAATCACACACTGGGATTCTTGAAAGCAACTATGCCCATGCCATTGCCATCACCTGCAAAATCACCCAATAGCACAGCAAAATGTAATCACATGGCTACGCAATCCTGTGCACCACTATCAAACCAATCATATCACCTGCTACACGCTTGTGTCTATGCTTCATTGTCTTACACGCCTACGGACTGTCCAAATGCACATGCAGATGAATTGATGTAGCTATGCCCTTGCCAGATGACAATATCCACGCATACTACACTGTCCAATCAACGAGCGTGGAAGCATGTAGTTGTGAATAATAACCAAACCCACAAAAAAGAAGTTTACCTTTATCATTGCTTTCAGTACTTGCTAGTGAAAGGTGATATGAGTAACTGCAAGAACCTTTGCCACTTTCCCTTTCAAATTCCTTATCCTTTTGACCCACCTTTTCCCTAATCCTATTTCCTTTTGTCCTGTGATTTGTTCAGTTTGTGTATTTTTTGTTTTACTTTTTTTTGCTTTTTAAAAAATCTTTTTCTTCTTTTGCAGCATTGTCTTTTTTGTGTTGTCTTATTTAAAGTTTTAATTTTTCCTTCCCGCTTAGACATTTCAACATGTCTGAACATGAGAGCATGAGCAGTGACAAAGTAATCATTTGGGTCGACAATGCCATTAAATAGCACATGTGTTGATATCTATTACTAGTTTAACATGCTTGTGAAAAAAAACCTTATAAAAAGCAATACATTTCACTGTCCGTGTTAAGAACATGTTTAAGGGTTCTGAAATGACAAATTAGTCTACTGCCTTGATGCAAATTCATAGGTGTACAAATACACAGGTAAACCAACTATTTATCACTCTTTGTTAGGTTGCAAATTCATATGTCAGTCCAAAATTTAGGAGGCATATGGTGTTGGAACTAATCATTCTAAATTATACAAGCATCTAATAGAATAAGTTTTATGTTACCATAGGTGTGATCATCACTTTAAATAATTATGTTCTGACTAGACAGTTGTACATAAGAAATCAATTATTCTAATCAATTGTTTTTTTAATTTTTCTTTTTGTCATTTTATCATGTTTTCTCACCCCATCAATCCTCACCTATGCCCACTCCTTCTTTTCTCTGGCTTACACTAATACTTTACATAATTTGCAAACTCTGCTGTAATGAATCTCAACAACTTTGTTTCTTCTTTCATGTTAATGATTTGTTTTCATGTTATTTGGTTATAATGTCTGATCTCACATTGAACTTTAATTTATGTATGCAATGTTTAGCCCTGTTTTGAGAAAGGCATGTTGTAATTGCCGAAACACGTTTTACCAGAGAGGGCGTCAACTTATAACTAACCAGAACCGAAAGTGAAATTAAACTACGTTTCTGGAATCACCAAACTTTGCATGTGGTGCATGTATAAGCAGGAGAATATCTTCTATGTATATTTCTTTTTAGAGGTGGGGTCTTGTACCTCTATTTCTCCACAATCACCACTCAGTCAAAGACTTAACCTTGGGTCGTGGACTGTCACGTGCTGGCATAAACTAATCCCATTTTCTTCAATTATTACATTATACCTTATACATTCATAATAATGTCATTCAGTCTGACAAAGTTAACAATTTCATGATTGATTGATTCTAAAGATCAGAAAAATAAAAACAGGCAAGACAAATAAAACCATCCCAGATGGATTAAAATATGCATAGAAGATGAGACCACACCAAACCGATCTATCCAGGCTCGGTAGCTGTAGTACTTTGTATGAATCTTACATAATTCCCTCCAGCTTGCATACCTTCTTTAGAAATGACAGCACTCTTAGCATTAAAGGCATAGAGTCCCCATGTAACATTGATAACTAAAACAAGTGCCTCGGTACCCATTCAGGGTAACTAACAAAACACCTAAAATAATCTAATGTCGATCACTGGAGGACTGGACACAAGAGTACTAAGTGAAATAGCGATTCTACCTCAGATTTTGTCTGCCAAAACCTACATAAACCATACTTATCCCCGCTTTGTCACAAATTGGTAATATTTCCTTGATTTTCACTACATTGAAGCAAAAGCACATCATGTTATTTCTCACCCCCTTACTCAGGAATCAATGTAGGTATTGTTCCATAGAGACAAACAATTTCTGAGGTGACACAGCTTGGGAGTATGGTTAAAACTTCAAGGCTTCCATCTTATTGACATCCCAATCATTACTTATGATCAATGTTTTTATCTTCCCGGGATTAGACATAAGACTTTTCAAGGATGACCCCAGATTGTGGAGGATCAATAATCCATCTGACCGTATGTCTTTCATAAAACCCTCTGTTACATATCCCACCAACAGACTGTAAAAGTTCCCCTTTGGGCTTATTT
Source organism: Ambystoma mexicanum (assembly GCF_040938575.1). Taxonomy (NCBI): domain Eukaryota; kingdom Metazoa; phylum Chordata; class Amphibia; order Caudata; family Ambystomatidae; genus Ambystoma; species Ambystoma mexicanum. Next base: position 1,351,731,185 of record NC_090929.1, read on the forward strand.
CACACTTCCTCAATAAAGACAGTGTTTTCCATTGAATTATACTGAACATTGATTGCAGGTCCATATAATTTCTTATAATTTGTATTGGGACACATTTGGGCAAAGGAAATTGAAGTGATCTGCAGATTAGACATTCTACTTTCTTCCACTCTGGATATTCTCAATTAGGAAAGAATTCCAGACCATAGCACAGTCTAGGCAGAACCATCATTCTGTATAATTCCTGACAGGGTATCATTGAGACATTTCCAAATGTCCTGTCTATCTGCCTCAATTGTCTGGCCATCACGACTGCATTAACTCTTAAGTAGTTGCGGTAAAATATCTTGCTATGGTTTGCTAAAATGGGATAATAAAGGTACTGCATATTGTTTTTCACCAAAAGCACCTTATTTTCCCATTTACAGCCAAACTTTCTATTAGACTGACTGCCTTTTTGATAGTTTCAATATAATTGTTTTGGCCGGATTTATTTTCAGATCGTACTCTACTATATATTGCCCAAATGCATTAATCATCCTCTGTAAACCAATAGGAGTACAATCCACCAACACAAAATCATCAGCATATGCAGCCTAACTAATTTTTTGGGTCCCAATTTTGGGAGCTACAATGGAAGCATGATCTAGAGTTCTTCTCGCATCTGCCATGTACAGGTTAAATAATATAGGAGCCAAAATGCAGCCTTGGCGTAAGCAATTGTGAGTTGGAAGGCTGCTCGATATCAGGCCATTCGAGTTTATGCAACTAAGATCCTCTTTGTAAATAAATAAGGATCCTCAAGAGATCCTTGGGGATTCCATACTTTTCCTGTTTCCTCCACAGAATGTGTCTATTCGCTGTGTCGAACGCCATGGACAAGTCCATTGATGCCTCAAGCACCGGAAGAGAATTCAATTAAATCGAGTAAAATTCGAATACTCAAACCACTCAATTGTTTGTTTGTAGCCGCAGTTACAATGTTAACAGGGGAAACAATTTAGCCGCAAATAAAAGCAACCCAGTCATTGCTAGCCTTAACCGCGCGAGCAAAAACCAGAAAGCCATTCAATGAATGCTGTAGACACGGCTATACAAAATAACAAAATATAATCACTGCACCAAAACACAAACGGTTTTAACCATAGGTACAGCTAATGGGTACATACCTGTGGCTACTAAAGCATTTCATAGCTGCAGATTGGGTCAACCGTCAGTAGCCACGACTAGCCGTAACATTTTTACACATCAAAAAAGACAAAAAAACAAGCTGTAACAATTCAAACAACATAACAATACACATAAGTGCGTGAAATCAGAAACACATGTGAAATTGTGTAATGTAAAAACAAGGGAACACCATGATCAATGCACATTAAATGAAATCGCCATTCCAGCGGCTACACCTGCCAAAAAATACACAATGTCCCCTTGACTTTCTGATACCCACGACTACGTATCAAAAGCACGGCTGCAATCCACCTGACTTGGCACATTTCATTGGTTGCTTCTGTGGGTAGCCTTTAAAAGAGTCTTTGGGTGTTTTAACCAATATATCACCAAAACACATAATTTCTATCAGAAAAATACCCCTCACCTCTATTACAAATCCAAACAATTTCAAATATTTCTCTATGCTGTTTTTGAGATGATAAATACATTTTCTTTTCCCAAACAAAAAAAAACCTGTGCTCTCTGTCAAAAACATTTCTCCACAATTGCAGCCTAAACCTCTCATTTCAAAAACTCCATCTAAAATAATATTATAGATAGAAAAAAAGCAAAAAAAAATGGTGTAAGTCAATGCTTTCCCAACACATCACCTGTATCCTCAACATTGCTATGAACCCCATTCTCAAATTCCCCACAGTCTTCTGAACAATCAAAATGTTCTCCTTCTGAAATTGGCTCCATGTTTGAAATAACCAATACACAATTAATATAACACCAACAATAGCACAATCTACCACAGCCACACCTCACTCTCATGCAACAAAAATGTACTATGTACAAAAACTCTTAATACAATGATGCAATATAATCTACAATTTTATTGACATATAATAGCATCTATCAAAGAATACATTCTCTGATAGGTTCCAAAATTCAACATCATCTGAGGTGCTAGACATACTATTGGCAACCACCCACCACACAGACAATGAACAACCAATCAAAATGTAAATACAAACATTACACCTTCTCTCCTCATATACTCTTCCCCCATTGCTAATTCTAATATCTGAAGTGTCAAGCAGTATTTCTTGGAGGACAATTATCCCACAGAGAAAGCAATTAAAAAGGAAGATGCTGAGCACAATGCATCAGAAGAAAAATGCAGAACATTCTATATATTAATTCAAAATAAAACCAACAGTTATATTTAAACGAACTAACTTGAATGCCCAGACACATTATATCTCCAAACACATATGATGTATATCTGTACTATAAAACTACCAAGTCTATTATATCTTCAATTGTTTAAACATATTTCAAACATTTTCAAACAGATGAAGAAGTGATTCAAGTGTCAAGAAGATTCCCACAGCAGCTAGCACAACAAGTACCCACCAGTGAAATTATGGATTCCTTGAAACACATAAAAGGACCATTACTTAATATTCAACAAGAAATACAATCTATGAAAAAGAATACACAAAATGTAAGACAAACCATGGAAAGTAAACATTTGGATAATTGGGCAAGAGATGTATCATGAGTTCAACCCAAAATTAAACGTAAACCCACAATCACATTCCCACGAAAATAAACCTGTTATGAATAAACTTTGTTTCCATATTTATTTACCTTTCCAAATATGTGCACTTATATCTATTATAAATGTATAAAAAGTGTTTTAAACATAAAATAAATTCCACATTATATTTTTTTCTCAAACATTTTCTATAGCCACGGCTACCAACAACCCTATGGTTCCCTATATTTTCTAGCCGCACCTATAGAAGTGTCTATATTCTTTTGGTAAACCGAGTATAACATATTAAAAGCATAAGAGACAATTAAAAGGGCACATAAAAAAGACCGTTTTTTTCTGCATTGCATCTTTAGCACGGGTGAAAATAATCGAATTTGCAGCTAGGACAACCCCATGCACAGTTGTTCCTGTGGTTACGCATGTTTCCAATATCCAACAACCTATAGGACAATCGCTTAGCTGTGCCTATTCATATATGTTTAAATCAAAACAAAATATTTCTATCTTTAATAAAAGAAAACATGATCAGTTCAACAACACACACTTTGATAAACACAATTTAATATGCACATTTTTATGACCTTCTATTTTGTATACAGTGCATCACATGCACTATGTGAAATACAACATTTGTGCATGCAACACTGTTGCTCTCTTTCCACATTCTAATCATTGTGTCACTGAAAAATAAATCCAAATGGGATTTAACAAACAATGTAAAAAGGTAATAAACATGGATATATCAACTGGGTGAAAATAAACAAGAACATTATACTAGCTAGCTGCAGCACACAGGATGGGGAATGTTGAGTAAACTTGGAGAACAAGGATATATTAACTATCTAAAAATAAACAAATAATATTATACCGGGTGGTTGCAGAACAAAGGACGGGGAAGGTTAATTAAACTTGAAAAACAAGACAAAATGGGGTAGGATAAGCAAACTTGAAGAACAGGGTAAAGAAAACACACTTTTCTTTAAAGAAAATGAACACCACACAGATACTTGACAATATTGGGACATTCTCTTTTTAGAGTTATCATGTTCATATTCTTCCCCTGTTGGACATTCCAGCATATCCACCACAAGAGTAGCAGTAGCGATAATGGTATCATTTGAGTTCCCGGATATATTGACATCCACAATGAAACCCACTGCTCACAGTTGGTGCTTCTTTAAAGTCAAAGAACACTGTTTGAGAAAAGATGCAGAGGACATACCTTGCACATTCTGCAACACAACTCTACTTTGTGGTCCTTCTGATGTTCCTTCTCAAAGCCTAGGAACATCAAAAATAATAAACCATCCAATGCGAGTCCATTGGGATGAGGTGGATGATAACTATTGAATGTGAACGTCCCCAGAAACGCACCCTACTTAGTGAGAGGCAATACAGGACACATCCCAGAAGGGGAATGAGACCAGGACCAAGTGCAGGTGAGATAAAAAGAGGTTTATATAGATCAATATAGGGCATGCAAAGGACTCTGCAAACTCCGAGAGCACTCTGTCTGACAATAGCAAAGACAGGCCTACTTATTTCCAGAACACGTCATGGGTGACACAAGCTATCGGGGACACATAATCGTGGGTATTGGGTGGTGGCGTCTAGTGGGTATACACAATAGGTAGCCGCTCCTACGGGATTGGCTGACGATCTGCCATGCGGTGGGGGATGGGGGAAGCGTGGGCCTTTGTGAGCGCGGTCGAGTGGGGGTCAAACTGCAGCAAAATGGAGTTGGCTTAGTACAAGATGGCGTCTGTGCTCTGCCACATAACGTGGTGGTGCAGCCTCACATGTCGGTCTGCAGCCGCCCTGCCACCTGGGCCCGGGGGCAGGTGGGCTGCCGACGAGTCATGAGTCTTCACCAGGGTGGGAGATGCAGTGGGAGGGGGGATCCTATGGACCTATCCTCCCCTACACTATCAAAAAGCGCACAAACTTCATATAAGAAAAATGCATGGGTCCATTCCTTGCATTCGGGGGTCAGCGTCACCTGCACAACCTCCATCCACCATTGCAACAACATCACCAACTGCAAATGAAACCTCAACTTCAGTAACAAAGTCAACTACACACACGCCTCTTTTATTGACTCCCGATCGTTCATGATGCGAGTCATGGGTAGACAATGCCACGAATGGGTATTCAACACAGCAGCCACATTTGAGAAATGTCAAACCACATGCTGCAAATACACTACAAATATGTGCATGATACCGATCAAAACGCACACTAGCACCACAAAATAAAAATGCATGGGGCTCAGACACACTCCTGCCATCTCGACAGTGAGAATTCTGGAATCAAACCCGAGACTTGAAACACCTGAAGCACTCCATTTCTACAATCATCTTAAATGCTAGAGAGTTTCAAACAGAAGGCTTTTCAAAACTGTCTACACATGTTCTGCTCCCATCCCCAGCAGTACCACTATGTTCAAACATAGGTTGACCATCCATGGAAGTTAACTGTACAACATTTAGTGTAAATCCAATGAGATGATGAGAAAGATATAGCTAAAACAAAATAAAAAATAAAAAATGACTTAAATGAATTTACAAAATACCATCAATTGTACTACCTTACAGAAAACTCAAAACAGCTAAGAGGGCTACATAGCTGAAACTGCATAGAGATAACAACAAATACAATCTAATACACCTTCAACCTAACTAACATGAATACAAAAACTAAATGCCTACATATAAATGTCACTGATTGACAAATCTAATTTTGTAGGTACATGTTAGTGAAAGTTTAAAAATACATTAGAAAATACTTGCCACACAATCTGAGCAGATGAAATAAATGATAATAAACACCATCTGCTAGCAGTAACTACTATAACTAACACACACAACACTGCAAATAAACCTTAACACATGTAAACATTTAATAGCACTTACTTTCTTATCACCCACACTCCTGCCATGTACACAGGCAGAGTTCAAAAGGATTAAACTTCAGACAATGGGCCTCATTACGAGGTAGGTCGTAAGGGATTACCGGTACCGGTAAGGACACTGGTGCCGGTAATCCCTTACCACCCTATTCCGAGGCCCCTTAGTGGGTCCCTTCCTTAACGTCTGGTTTTACCAGGTGTTATGGAAGGGACCCGTTAAGGGACTTCAGAGCTAATAACGGTACCGCAAATTGTGGTACCGTTATTAGCTCCATCCCCATTCCCATTGAGCCCTATGGGGGCTCGAATGGGAATGAGGAATGGTTCCCGGAATGGGGACTTACCGGGTCCTCCAAGGTTGGAATGACCAGGTAAGTCCCTATTTCGGGAACCTGAACCCGGAATGCGGTAAGGGGGTAGCCATGGTGCTAAGAGCACAATGGCTACCTCCTACCTCATAATGAGGCCCAATGTTGGCTTTTATACTTTCCAAAATGAATACCAAAAAAGAGCACTGTTTACCAATAAAAACTACTGAAATGACTAACACATGTTCCCCACAGCCTATTATAGTCAGCTACCCAAAAAGAATGTTTCCCAACAAGTTTCGACCTCCATCAAGCCAGCTTTATCAAACAAGTTGGGACTCCCTTGAATGTGTTTCTACTGAACATCCTTAAATGGAGGGTACTCATGAGCAAAAAAGACATCTACCTGGTGTTTGTTAACCTCGAACAGGCATTCGACTCGGTCGATTGACAGCTGCTGTGGAACATATTAAAAGCATGTGGTTGCTCTGGGGGTCTACTCTTAGCCACAAAATCTTTTTATTTTGAAACCAGTCTGAGAGTCAGGATCGATAATAGAGGCCATCTTTCTGAAAGTATTAAAACAACACTTGGCCTCAAACAAGGTTGTCCATTAGCAGCAGGGCTGTTTAACTTTTACATCTCGGACGTGGGAACTTCTCTAATCAAAGAAAGATCTTTCCCACCGAAAATTGGCGTGCATGTCTAGGTCACCTGCTTTTTACGCAGATGACGTGTTTCTAGTTGATCAAAGCCCCATCAGACTACAATGACAGCTAAACAAACTTCAGGAGTATGTTAAAAGAAATAAAATTTAAATCAACATGCCAAAAACGAAAATTCTAAGCCTAGAATCTGCTCTTGGGAGGATAAAATATAGTCCAGTGAGGCATCTGAACAAAGAATGTGTTGAGGTATTCTATACCTTTGTATATTTGGGGATGCCAATAAACAGCCTGAACGATGCCCCTAGGATCACCCAACTGAAAATAAAAATTACTGATTTAGCTTCACAAGTGCAAATTTTGCTAAAGAGATTTGGCAAATTCTCTATGCTCCTGGTCATCCAATTCTATAAAACCAAAGTGATGGCTATGGTTACCTATGGCGCAAAGGTTTTTATGGCCATGGTCCGTATTTGGTGGATGATATTTGAGTGTAAATTTTGGAGGAGAGTGTTGGACCTACCCACGAGCACACCAATGCCTGTAATCAGGTATTAATTGGGTCTAACCTCTCTATGCGCAATGATGGAGTGGAAAACTCAGTCACTATACAAAAAGTGTCTCACTGATCCCCCAGTTTGAGGGTTCAAGATCTTGGAAGAGGCCTTTTATAGCTAAGCTGAGCCTATTCTAAACAGCTGGTCCTCAGCATGCATTAAGAGGCTGAAGATGCTAGGATCATCGGAATTAGGTCTATTGTCCAATCCAGATGCAATTAAAATCAAATTATGGAGACAAGATTGGGTCGATACTATTACAGCAAGAGATCTGTATAAATCATACTCGAACTTTAAGGTCGAAAGCAGACAAAGGAATTCCACCCCAACTTGCCTCAGACTGTTACATGCCCACTTAAGCGAGCAAAATTGTTAAGGTTTAGACTGAACCTTCTTCCCACAAAAGAGGTCCTGATAAATAGGAACCAATGGCAAGAACTGGACACTAATTGCCGATTTTGCAGGAATTAGACACTAAGGAAACACTCTACCATTTAACATTGTTATGCGAAAGACTGACAGAGAAAAGAACACTATACTTAGGCACAATAGTTAACAACTACACTTTGATGTCTGTAGATGATTGGTGGTGCAGGCTTGTAAGTGGTGAACATTTAACCCAAACCACCGCTTTACTTGGGTTTATGGATGACCTCTTTACGGGATTAGTCTAGCCATTGCCTACAGCTGAACATAAAGAACCCCCACAGTGAAATGACTATCTCTTAGAAAGCCCCTAGCTCTGTAAATTGCATAATACATGGCGTGCAAGTAAAGGAGTTAGACATCTTGGCTGTACAATTTGAGACATACAATGCCCTAATTGTCAGGAGCAATTGAAATTTTTTATAATGTATTGCTATAAGTATGTCTTTCTGTTTCTAGGTTTCCATGTTTTTATGTGTGATCATTAGTCTGTACTTTTGTACTGATGTTGTGTTGAACCAGCTCCAACTGTTCAAGCGAAGGACGATTTTTGGTTGTTGATGTTTTTTTGCATTTTGAGAAGTGAAAGGTTTGTATAAACCAAAAACTAATAAAACAGTTAAAAAAAAGAAAAGTAACAATAACCAACAAAAAACATTGAAACTGACAAAAATCTATTTTTTCCCCACCCAGCATCTTTCATAGCTGTGGCTATTCGATGCGGCTACAGACCCTCCTTTGCATTCACAGCTACATGTATATTTTTATGCAACCTAAAAATCAAACTAAACTGCCCACTAAACTTAAAATAAAAGAAGAGCACACATAAGCACATCAAATAACACACACAAATACAATTCTGTGCTGTATCATCCACATAACAATATGATTATTGCACAGAAGATTTATATGTTTAGACGCAGCTGCAAATATACCCGTGCCTACCGTCTCAACCAATTAAATGACAAAAGTGTAGAAACGCCTACGCACATGCTATCTGTAGACATGGTTATATGACAGAAATTCATGGAGGATTGTCGATAGCCAAGGCTAATCGCTATAACCACAAACTTAACATTGTATTTCCACACTCCCATACTATAAAGAACCATAACCCCTAAAACACTTCATGCATGTATGATCCTAACCCACCGAAAAAGTTATATAGCCGTGGCTACCAATGACTATAAACACACAATGTGCCATTTTTCCTCAAACAGCCACGGCTACAGCACAGAGGAATGTCTACCTGTGGTTAACAACGGTGAATACCAAGTGGCTGCACACTACCATCAACCAAACAAAAACTTCAAAACACACATATCAAATACACCCTGCTCATACAAACTACTAGACAATTAAAGATACGGATAATTTTAATGAAAACAGAGAAAGACTGCAGAAATCATCACTGGTTTGAAACCTGTGGGGCTCATAGAAGACAGTTGGCTGTTTTGTTTGCTGGCTTTTTTTTGAGAAAATAAAAATTAACATGGACCTAGCATTGACAGATTTTACAGTTAAATGGTTTGGATTGCAGGTATTACATTGGTTCCAAGTTTTTCCAAAATTGTTAAGTCTAAGAAGTCTAAGAAGTACAGGACAGACGAACATCATAATAGTTCATTGCAGAGGCAATGATTTAGGGAATGCACAGGGCGTGACCCTTACTTTAACGATGAAACAAGACATGGCAAAACTAATGGAACTATTTCCTCACACCATCTTTATCTTTTCCAATTTGACTCAGAGGCAAAAATGGAGAATGTAATGTTAATATTGAGAAATCCCGAAATGTTTTCCATCACTCATGAGAGACCACAACCAAATACGGATATCAAACAACAACATACATTTCTACATTGCCAATTTCTATAGACATGACGGAGTACACCTATGCGATGAAGGAAATGCAGTATTCCTTGATGTCATCAAACCAATTCTCCAGATGTGCTAAACTACTACACTCAGTGTACCCCGAAACAGTCCTTTTAAGGGCTACTTGTGACATATGAATAGACAAATACAATAAAATGTGCAGGCTATAGTTCATTGGGCCTCATTACACGGACGGCGGTAAGGGTTAACGGTCACCGTTAATGGCAACGGTGACCGTTAACCCTTACCGCCGTACTACGAGGTCCCTTTGCGGGTTGGAGGATTTAACGCCTGCTTCTTGCAGGCGTTAAAATCCAACCCGCTAAGGGACCTCGGAGCTAATTACGGCACCGCAAAATTGCGGTGGCGTAATTAGCGCCTTCCCCATTTCCATAGAGCCCTATGGGGCAGAAATGGGAATGGGGAAGGGCAATGGTGGAAAGGGGATTTACCGCCCCTCCAACCTTGGAATGGGGCGGTAAATCCCCTTTCCACCAAGGCGGTGCCGGTATTTTACCGGCATGAGCCATGGCGCTAATAGCGCCATGGCTCACCGCCTACCGTGTAATGAGATTGACTTTTTATCATAGCCACTATTACAAAAATTTTCTTGAGAAGAGAGGGACTCACATCAGATTTAAAACTACAATACTTAAAACATCAATATACCACAACACAGCTCAATCAGTAATATACGATACCTATAATTAAAGAAAGCTAAATAAAGCAAAAAATAATGAAAATAAAGTAGGCAGAAAAAATAGTAATACGCACAAAATTTGATAGCATGAGAAACTATACACAGAATAAACTACAGTATATGGGGTGTCGAAAACTACAGTATACAACATCTGTTTAATATTAATTAAAAAAAAAAATCTCTTCTGTTTTTTTTCCACAGTCTCACATGTACAAAAATCTAAAAACAGACAATCCAAATAGATAACACTCTGATTTTTCACCCCCAACATCACCCTACCTATAATAATAACTTTTCAATAAAGCACAAACGCCCCAAAACATATAGCCATGAATACAGAACTACACTTACCTGTGGGTATCGGCAGTCCTTTGTTACCTGAGATATAGTCGCAAATATCGGCAAAGCGGCTGAAAAGAAAAATGCTTCCCTGCCCCCAGGCCATCACCAAGTACCCCTCCTCATCTATGCCAGCACCCCCACTCCTCAGGCAGCCTACTCACCTCCCCTGCCCTTTCCCTTTCACCCAAGAATACACGTTGCTTCTGTGACAAAGTTTGCTTACAGATGTCGGCTATTTGCGGCTATAGCCGAGGCTACTGAAAGCTTTGTGTTGCAAACTCGGTGCCTGAAACTCCTCCAACTACCAAATTTCATTCAGCGCCCTCTAGCCATCCCCTCACCTCTACCCTGATGGCATTTGTATGTTTATGACCTGCAAATAGCAAAATCAAGATGGCAGTTGTTTAATTTCTGAAAACTATGATCCGGCAACGCACCATGGCAGATATCTCTATTTTCTGGGTGAAGGGGGCAGCCCATTCTCTGTCAAATATTTAAATAACTACTGCACAGAATAACCCCAAACCAAGCAAAGCACTCTTTTGAATGCTTCGTGCCCAAGTTGTTTCATACCTGGTACAAATCCGTACACCGGTTTGGACTGAGTGCTTTCGCAAATATTGACCTTTTTTGTCTGTGGGAAATGAATGATATGCTATGATATGGCATTTATAATGTGCCTATACACAAGTGTTTCAGGGCGCGACGAGGCAAGGGATGGGGACAAAGGGAAGACATAGACAATGATCTTACTAGGCCAGGTGACATTGAGATCGCGCAAGTGCAGAGAAGAGGGGTGAGGAAAAGTGTGAGGGGGAGGGGACAGTGCAGTACATGGTATCAATCAATAAGATCGGTCAGCAATTGGCAAGTGCAAGGGTAAGTGTAGACAGCAGGTGTCCAAAGTGCAGTTAGGGGGACTCTAGGGTTACAGATACTGACCCAAGTGTAAGGGTTACCAGGGGAGCAGTGCAGATGTGCAACTGGCTGGCAGAGGACCTGGGCCCGAGATCAGAGGGTAGTCAGGTGACCAGTGCAGTTACAGATTCAGCCAGGAGTTCAGCAGGGGAAAGGAAGAGAGAAGGCAGAAGCAAAGAGGAAAGTCTTGAGGTACTTCCGGAACCTGAGATGCTTCTCCTCAAGTTTCAGAGAGGCAGGGAAGCTTTTCCAGAGGGAGGCCAGAGCCGAAGAAATAGATCTACCACCAACTTGTTGCTTGGTGAAGTGAGTGACTCTAAGGGAGTTGGAGGCGGAGGAGTGAAGAGCTCGAGTAGGAAGATATTTAGGATGAGAGAGTTGGAGGTATTGAGGCCCCAGGCCCCAGAAGGCCTTGTGGACAATGCAGAGGGTCTTGAACTTAATCCTTGCAGCCACTGGTAGTCAGTGCCGGGATTTCAGTGCAGGAGAGATACAATTCCTCAGCTTGAGGCCAAGGACAAGTCTCGCATCCTGTTCTGCATGAGTTGCAGAGGGCAAAGAGTAGAAGCAGGCAGATTTAGAAAGAGGCTGTTGCAGTAGACCAGCCTAGAAAGAACCAGAGGTGTGGAGATAGTGAACTTCTGGGGGAAGGAGAGGAAAGGAAGAATACCTCTGAGGAGGTGCAGTTAGTAGTGTGACTTCTTAGAGATGTCAGAAATGTGAGGCGAAAAGGAGGGTTTGGAGTGGAAGATTACCCCGAGGTTCTTAGCCTCAAAGGTGGGAGCAGGAAGAGGGCCAAGTGAGGCTGTCCAGAGAGTGACAGGAAAGGAGGGAGCAGGTGAGCCGATGAGGAGAATCTCCGTCTTACTCGTATTAGAGTAAGAAAACGAGCTGAGTGTTATCCGCATAGCACTGAAAGTTTGAAAGTTGGGGCTCAGAGTGTCAATGCAGTGGGCAAGAGGTGCCAGATATTGGTTGAACAGCCAGGGAGAGAGGTTAGACCCCTGGGGAACACCACAGGTAGAGAAGAGAGAAAGGACCCTAGTTGGAACTGGGAGGGTGGATCGCGGAGGAATGAATGGGAAGGAGGGTGCAATTTTTTAATTTCTTTTATTATGCTTAATAACTTTCTTATTTTTTAACTAATCTCTACAAAGCTTTGCATTCTGGAGGTGGGAGGGACACAGACCTTTAATCACTTTTCAAAATTTAGGTTAAATCCATTACTTGAGTCAACATGTATTAACAATATAATTTAGCGAGGTTCCTATGTGTCTCTGACTCACCTTAACACCCTATAATGTAAAAGTGAACATGCATGGGTTAGGACCCTATGACATCTGAACACCCCACCTCTTGCCCCTGGATTTCAGCAAAAGTGAAAATGTGTGGCTTTGTGGGTCTGTGGCTTCACGTATGTTCCCTATACAATTCCACACCATTTCACCAATCTGCACCAAATTTTGCAGCATAACCTGTTAGGACCCGTCAGCCATTACTGCCAATATGACATTCAGACACCCCACCCTTACCCCGGACTTCAGCAAAAGTGAAAATGTGTGTGGGGGTTTGTGGCTTTGTGTATGTTCCCAATACAATTCCACACCATTCCTCCAATCTGCATCAATGTTTGCAGAATCACTTGTTAGGATCCTCCGGACATTACTGGCTAAATGACATTTAGATTCCCCAACCCTTTCCCAAGATTTAAGCAAAAGTCAACATTTTTGTGTGGTTTGTGGCTTGACAAAGTGTTGTTCCTTATACAATTCCACACCGTTTCACCAATCTGCACCACATTTTGCAGGTTGCCTGTACCTATGAGGGAAAAAAGCCTGTGCAACGCTAGGTGCTGTAAGGTTATTTAGCGTGTTACAAGACACAGTACAGCACTACTGCACAGGATCAATGTGTAGCATGTCTTTTTTTTTATGCAGTACCACTGCATGGGTTGGGTGCATTGCTATGATGCAATTGTTTCAAGCTATGTGTTGCCAGTGTAACATGGACATATAAGTGAGGGCAGGTTATTCAGTCAAAAACGATTTTTACATATTAAATGCAAATCATTTTTTTCCACAGTTAAAAGCACACATTTGGACATTCAAAATGCACACTATTTTTCACCTGAAATGCCTATGTTGCAAGAGACACATTTGAAAATTAATAAACTAACCTCATTAACAACTAACCTGATCATAACCCACTAATAATAATGTGGTCTCCAGTGCAACATGAATGGAAAATGACAGGCTCTGAAAGTCATTATTTAAATGCACATTCAGTTTTTTTTTCTTACTGCTCTGCTGTTCTGTCCACAGTAACTGCAGGAAGCAAAGACATCGAATAAGCAGGAAATCAGTTTGGTTAGAGTTGCAACTGAATAAGCCAAGCCATTGTGTGCTTAGGGTGGTTAGGGCATGATAGAATTTTATTGGTTAGGATCCTTTGGTAGGAGGTAACCAGAGTTTTCTTGTATAATCTCGAGGAAGAAGCTAGGGAGAGACATCTTGACACAGCTCAGAGAAGGACTGAGTTGATAGCTGGGGATGCCTGATTCCTAAAGCAGATTCAACTTGGTTGCAGAGACTGGGATTCCCAGTCAACAAGTCCCAGTTTGAGTGACAGCAAATGCTTGTCCTTGCTGGGTGAACCCCTCCAGAAGGCGAACAGCCAAAGAAGTTACATGCTGAATAAGCCTGGTAATTATCTCGCTGAAGTGTGGGGGCTGAGTGTGTGCGGAAATATTCAGTCAGTGTAGGAAAGGAGATTCCTGTGCTTTAACCACGTGTTTAATGTTGCAAATTGAATTCTTGTTCCCCGCCACTCTCTTCTCAGTGTATCACAAATAATGCTGTTACTGTGCTATTTCATTTATTTCTGTAAAAGAGTGAGATTGTGTTTAAAGGCAACTTTTATAATACACAGAAATATCTGAAAGCAGACGGGTGGTGTGTTTATTTTCTCTTTCATTTGTGCATTTATCAATACAGTGCTGATGATGTGGGGAGATGTTTAGACAGTGCAATTGTCATTTTTAAGGTAGCTAAAAATAAGATTTGGCTGCAGCTGTGTGCACAATGTCATTCAGTATGAGCAATTATAACTAACTGTGTGTGTTGTAGTCTGCCGGAGGTCTATTAGTCGGCAGAAAGGGAGGCCCGGGACATAGTTCACTACCGTATATAAGTTAGTGAAAAATACCACATGATAGCTCGCTGCCGTAGATAAGACAGCGAGAAATTGCCCATGGTGGCACAATAAAAATGAAAATGTGGTGTTCCTGAAATGCAAGCCTGAGGTCTCTCTAGTGATTACACGAAAAATCTAAACAAAAATAAGGGGTTCTGGATATTGGGGCCACAAATAAAACAAAGGAATTATGTTCACCAAAATACCACCAATCACGCATACCAACCACGCATACCAACCACGCATGTCTGTGTGCTGAAATAATGCATGTCCACTGTATTATTGTTGTACATGGCCCAATCTGAATACAAGGAGTGATTGTTGCTAAATTATTTTTCGACGGTAAGAAAATACCGCCAGGCCCCAAATCTACACAAAATACCCAACATGCTTAATAATTAGCTTCGTTGCCTGTTGCATCACATCCGCTTGTTCATTTAGAATGATTGCAGTTTCATTTATGAATCTTACTTGTTCATCCAGTCCCCCTCTAATCCCATCTAATGTTTTTTGTATTATTTCTAGGTCAATACTCAGTTGTTGCGCTTCAGTACTCAGTGTTCCTACCGAAATAGCATTGGCTGTTGATATTGTGGTACCTATTATGGCTCCAACTATAGACATTACCAATGATATCGTGAGCATCACCGCACCTCTCTTTCCTCTCCTCTTCTTAATGTCTGCTGAATTCACAAATGTTTTCTCCAATTGCATCAATATATCACTTCTCGACTGCATAGCGTCCTCTTTTCTTATTAGCAGCCACTCTTTAGTCTGTTCAATTTTAATGCCGGTATTGTTCAATTTTTTTTCGATCAAAATCTCAGGATTCAATGGTATGTAGATATTTTGGAAAATCATCCTTCTATCACTCATGATGAATCCTGGTGCCTCTTCCACCGCGATACCAGATGCTAGTCCAGGTTCAATGACAACCTGTGCTTCTGAATTCTTGAAGATCCCTCCAAATATCATTATCATTAAACATATTGTTGGTGTCATCTTCAATGCTGATCGCTTTGCAGCCTTGGTCTTCGCCCCCCTGGGGCTTTCCCGGAATCCGTCCACGTGGGCTCCAGGACTCCATCGTCTCCCATGACCTCCGGTATAAATAGTTAATGTTCTAAACCAAAATAGAAAAGTAACAGATTAAGTATATAGCACAATACTAACTTCACCCTTTTGCCAAAAATAAAACATTTTTTTTTTCTGAAATTAAACACAGGTTAAAAAGAAAATAAACATACATGAAACAACATTTTAAATTCAATGGGCCTCATTACGACCCTGGCGGAAATGGAAAAATGATGGCGGAAATGCAATACCGCCATCGAACACCGCTCGTTGCGATTACGACCCGTCACCGTAAAGTACGATGCCATTAGCGACACCGCAGTGAACGGCAACGCTAACTGCACCAAGTACGCGCACGCGCGCCTTGCAAAACCGGAATCACCGCCATGGCGCAACGGTACGCGAATTCTGACCCTAGCGGACATGTACTGAACGCCATCAAGCACGTCGTAAAGTACCATTCCGCCATGGCGAGAAATACGGCATCGTGAACCAACCGTAAATGGCCCACTGAGTGCCTGTACTCCACTCCCTGGCCACATTGCACAACTCCTGGCAGGCGCAATGTACTCACACTATGCAACCAGTGAAATCTACAATTCACCCATGCATGCCAACGTAGAAATGCATGCAGGGGCTCAAAGCGCCCCGTGAGTGGGCATCCATGTACGGCATGTCACCATAGCCGTACTGATGCAGCACAGGCATGTGAAGGTACAATACATCAAAATGAAAATCAAGAACACATGACACAAAACAACAGTAGTCCCCCATCGCTTGCCACCAGCGCAAGGCAACATCCAAAACAGCATCCTGAGGGGGATTGCACCAGCCCTGTACCCTTGCCAGTAAACAAACCAACCATCAGCAGAAGCATGTACCACACAAGTTGGCAGAGTGACTGAGCAGCCAGGCTCATCCCAAGAGGGGCCGATGGGAGCTGCAGGGCACAGATGGCATGAATACAGAAGCTATTCCAATGGACATGACCCCAGTCCCCCTCCAACAAACGCACGCAAACACAGTCACCTGTGACCAGCCACATTCTGAACATCCCATCATTCCACCAATCGACCTGGCTGACAGGCACCAGTCGGCCAAAAGCCAATCCCCCGCCCCTGAACAGCACATCATGTAAACAGTCACAATGGCAGCCCCTATCCGTGACCATACTGTGCTACGTAGGCAAACGCGGCCAGTACTGTACCACACAACTCAACTCAGAAGGCGGAACACAATGCAGATCATCTCGCAATACATACCGCCACAAATCGAAAATCGCCACATCACCTGCAAAGAATAACGCAACACGACAAATATCGGAATACAATTTAAATGCACATCCAAATGACAAAGGCCCCACAGCAATTTGCAAAATAACACCAAAACATCCATCATCACCGAGGGCTGCATCTGCAATAATTGACCAGCTTCCACTTGTGTGACGCCCTGTACCATCATGGCACACAGGGCCTACATCAACGTTCCAAAAGGCAACATGGAAGCGGCAAGAACCGCAGGTCCGTCCCATGAGGCAGGCACTAGTCGAGCTGAAAGGCCGAAATGTTGCACCTAGCCACCAGTACAGCGTAAGGGCATGTGGCCCATTGGCGATCGTCCCATAAGATCGAAATGGTGCTCCACTGATTCACCCGAAGCTGCAGGTGTCGAGAGTAAAACCCATCTGGAGGAGTGGCGTAGAGATGGCATCTGCAATAGGGCAGGAGATACCTGTCACCCAAATGAAACACAAATTAACCGATTGCATTACGGGACTCATGATGCATTACAATCTTCATTCAACACACCAAATCCACACCCATATGCATGCTAGCCCACTCCAAAGGAATATACAGACCCCTAAATCAGTATCGATTCATAACGAAATCAATCGAGGTAAATACACCATTGGCAACGTCGGTTACTGTGCATGCGTCCGTCAAGATAGAACCCATGACATGGGATTAGTAACGTGCCTAGACACAAGTGTATGAAGGCGCGTCGAGACAGGGAGGATCCGACAAGGGCAGATAGACGTAAGTCCCACTATGGCAGCCTTGCATCACATAGCGCAGGGGAAGGGGAGTGATTCAAAAAACCCATGTACATGGCAGACCCTAAACGGAATCATCTGTCCATGCATCCATTCATCATTCCCACATCCCGCAATGAAAACGCATGAATATTCACTCACATAATATGTGAAACTTCCATCGCGTCTGTGCGTAATGCAGTCTGCAAAAACCACTGTGCTCCTGGCCGGATCTGTAGTGTTGTGAAGCAAGATGGATTTGGGAACGTCCTGCCTTATCGTCCACTACGCTATTGCGCATCCCATTCAATTCATATCATTCATTGCTTGCTCGTTATGGGCCATGTCCCAAGGACATTCTACAATAGAACGTTACATTTCCAGCCAGACCTGTGGGCGTATCCTCGCCGCTACTTCAAAACCAAAAATGCTGGCCTTCGAATTCCTCACTTGCAACATTACGTCGAAAAGGCTTCTGTGAACGCTTGCATTCACAATTACATCAATGTAGTGCGGCTGTGTGTCATAATGCTAACTGGCTGCTATCACAAATGGGACGCCACGCCCGTCGGTGAAGTACGTTACTGTGCTGCATGAGGGTCGGCCATCGATCGAGCCCTACATACCACTGACTCTTCACAGGTATGTAAGCGGCTGCAATCATAGCATGTGTAACAATGGGAGCATAGCATGAAAATCAGTCAAAGTACATCACACTGCCATCGGGATTTGATACATGATTCCAATCCCAAGATGCCATGCGGCCAAATGCAGCCTTACGTGCGGGACGTGCTCGGCCAGAAGGGATTGCATCTGCCACAGATTCATTCAATCAGCACAGGTGGAGGCCATACAGGCCGACAGCACATATATAGCAGACCCAAACCCCTCCCACAACCACTCCCACTCCAAAATGCTACCGGCAGGACTAGCGATGTTGGGCCTGGGGGACCAGATAGCACTGCAAGTGCTACAACTACAAGAAGACGACGAACAACAACAGGTACAACAACCGGGCGCACAGGGGAGACGGAGGAGAAGGAGGAGGAGGAGGGCAAGGCAGGGTCAGCAAGGCCCACAAGCACTGCCACTACCACCACGCAGGCGGCCCGCAATCCCACGCCTCCGAGCCGATCCGTTCAACCTCACTGCTGACCAGATCCACACCCTCTACCGTTTGGACCGGGACACCATAATCGCCATTGTGGACATGACACATGCTGACCTCGTGAGCATGATAGATAGCCCAACCGCCATCCCACCCCTACTGAAGGTGGTGTCTGCACTCCACTTCCTGGCCACAGGCACCTACCAGCACACAGTGGGACAGTTGCATGGCATTTCACAGCCACTGTTCTCACGGACACTCTTCCAAGTGCACGATGCCCTCCTGAAGCACGCCGACGACCACATCACACTACCACGCACGTACCAGGAGATTACCAACGCAAAAGTGGGATTCCATGCACTTGGCGGCATCCCGGGTTGCATTGGTGCCATCGACTGCACCCATGTTGAATTGGTTGTCCCACATGCCATGGAGGTCCAGTACCGCAACCGGAAACAATTTCATTCAATCAATGTGCAAATGGTGTGTGACTCCAACAAGATCTTTACGCATTGTTGTGCCAGATTTCCAGGATCTACCCATGATTCTATGGTCCTGAGGAACACAAGAATACCACGCTACATGGAGCGACACGCAGGGCACAGATCCTGGCTACTCGGTGAGTCTCATTCCATGCATGACATCGTGGCCCATTTGATGCGTCAATGACCTTGCAGGAGGGGGGGGGGGCTACTTAGCACTATCATTCCACTGACACCCTTTATTCGTCTCATACAGGTGATGCCGGGTATCCACTGAAGAGATGGCTCCTTACACCAATCCGGAACCCACAGAACGAGCATGAGGAGGACTACAACCATGCCCACTCACGTACCCGTGTGGTCATTGAACAGGCATTCGGCCTACTGAAGGCTCGTTTCCGCAGCCTCAGCAGGTCTGGCGGGGCACTCATGTACAGCCATGAGAAGGTTTCTAAGATGGTCATGGCATGTGTCATGCTGCACAACATGTGCATACGTAGGAATGTGCCCATGCCCCCTGACGCTGTACTGCATGCACCTGAAGATGATGATGATGATGAGGGTGGGGATGTGGAGGCACCTCAAGGAGTCCATGAGGCACAGGATGCACGTGCAATCCGACAGAGCATCATAGATGCATGCTTCTAGCAACCACGCATGGTGCCTATTACACGGAAAGGGGACCTGTGGCACTGTGTGTGTGTAGTACAGGCACATTGTGGACTGTACGCCTATGAAGGCCTCGTACGCAAATATCAATGTCCACACATGTCATTGGATGATAATGAGGTGCTGTATTGTTAATGTGATTTGATTTATACACCCTATGGACCCGCCACCCAGTGAAGCCCAACACACCCCCTCCACCCTACTACCTCCCCCCCCAACACCAGTGTCCAAATATGCATGCTGTCCGTGGTTAGACGCTATTG